>NC_089254.1:35735191-36035191 GCF_963930625.1 Muntiacus reevesi | reverse complement strand
CCTGATGAATGTGAAATGATGCTGTGAATTTAACTCAAATTTTTGATTACTAATACAGTAGGTATTCTTATTGAAATTTAAAAGTTCTTAAATATAGTGTAGTTTCCTTTTAAAATCTTGATTAAAAAGTTTGCAATTTTAAATTCTGCTTAAGAACATCTTTCTTACCACAATTTCATGAGGGTATTCTCATACTGCCATCTTAAATATTTTGTCCTGTAAGTCTTTTCATTTGAAATTATTTCTGAGACATGTGAAGCAGGTATCTATTCCAGGATTGTTTATTAAATAATCCATCCTTTCCTTCCTTATATAGTTTGTATATCTCTTTGGGTCTATTTATGAATTCTCTATTCTGTTCCTTTGTCCAACAGTCACCAGTACGATACTACCATATAAGTATAGCTTTAATATAGTCTTAGTATCTCTTAGAGAATCTCTCTCTAGTATGTATGTATTCTTCAGTAATGAGTTAGTTTTTTTGGCTCACTTGTTCTTCCACATACATATTTTAGAATAAAACTGATTTTAAAGAAAACTTCACTTAAAAGTGCTGTAACCCCCTATCCACCATTTTTAATCATTTTCTTGCCTCTAGTTTCTGTTCACAGTAAAGGATTATCTTCCAAGATACTATATGGTTTATTTATTCATATGCCTATTGTTATTTTTATTCTTTCTCTCACCTAGCCATCTCCCACCAGCTAGACTATAAACTCAAAATTGGCAGGGTTATTTTTGGATTTGTTCATTGGTACATCTCAAGTATCTAAAATAGATCTTTCCCGAGTAAAGATATGTACTCACTAAATATTTGCTGAGTGAATGAATTTAACTTGAATTTATGATTTATCTGAAGAAAGCTGATATCTTTATAACATTCAGTTTTTTGATCTATGAATATGATGGCTCTCCACATCTATAGAGATTTCTCTAAATTATTTTAATAAGGCTTTATAAGTTTCCTACATGATGTGTTCACACAATTTATTAGATTTATTCCTCTGAACCTTATACATTTGCTATTGTTGATACTGTTGCTATGTATGTAATGCTATTGATACATATTTTTGTCTAGTCTCTATTAAATGTAAATATAAATATATTTAATATTTATAATAATACAAAGGTCAATATAATATCTGTGTAAATATTTTCTGCCAGGTTTATTGAGGTATAGTTTTCATACTGCAAAATTCACCATAAGTACATAATTCAATGAGCTTTGATAAATGTACATAGTTCTCACCACCACAATCAAGATACTGAAAACTTTCAATCACTCCAAAAAGTTCCTTTCAGCCTCACTGCAGGCAAATCCATTCCTTTACACCTAGCCTCTGGCAAACTCTGATCCATTTTCTATTAGTACTATTTTGCCTTTTCTAGAACGCCACATAAACAGAATCATACAGTATACAGTCTTTTGTATCTGGCTTCTTCAGTGTAATGCATTTGAAATCCATCTATATTGTACCTTTTAGCAGTTCTTTCCTTTTTAACGCTGCTCACATTCCATGGATTTAATCCACTTGCCTTTTGATAGACATATGAATTGTTTCTAGATTTTGGTTATTATGAATAAAACTGCTATGAACATTCACTGTTTTGTGTGGACAGTTTTGATTTCTGTTGGGTTAATTTCTAGACTGGAACCTCTGGAACATGTAAGAAATTCTTTAGTTTTGTAAGAAATTAAAAAACTGTTTTCCATGAATATTTTTACCATTGTTTTTTCATTCCCACCAGTACAGTGAAAGAAATCCAGTTGTTCTACATTTTTACTAGCAGTTGGTATTGAATCTTTTCCTTTCTAAGTGGGTATGTCTTGTTATTTCATAAAGATTTTAATTTACATTTCCCTAATAGCAAATGCCATTGAGCATCTTTCCAAGTTCTAATTTATCATTCATATTTTCTGCTCTTGTAAAGTACCTCTTTAAGTCTCTTGCCAATTTTTAAATCGAGTGTTTGGTTTCTTATTATTGAACTGTGATGGTTATTTATGTATTCTGGATATAAGCCTTCTTCTTCACAGCTCCACAGTAGCCCTGAAAATTATCAGCCTCAAACCCACAGAGCTATGAGAACCAGAAGCCTTACAGTCATTGCACAGGGGAAGACTGGGTTTGAGGCTTGGCAAGAAGTCCTATGACCAAAGAACTGTCATTAGGTAATCTTACAGCTCCCTGGAAAATACCTATCTATGGAGTGTTGTCATTATTTGACCTGAAATGGAACTCACTTGAAGGATATATTTGGTATGGAACTTGCATCTAGAACATATAAAAATAACTTACAACTCAATTGTAAAAAGACAATCTAATTAAATTTGGGTAAAGAATTTGAATAGACATCTGTTCAAAGATGATATATAAATGGTGAATAAGCAAATGAAATAAGTATCTACATGAACCATTAGGAAAATACAAAGAAAAACCACAATGAGAGACCACTTCACATCTAGTAGAATGATTATAACCAAAAATACAGAAAATAAGTGTTGATCAAATTGTAGAGAAATCAGAGTCTTCGTCCACTGCAGATGGGAAGGTAAAATAGTGGAGCTACTTTGGAAAACAATTTGGTAATTCCTCAAAATGTTAAATAAACAGAATCACCATATATAATTTCACTCCTAAGTATATACCTAAAAGAAATGAAAATGTGTGTCCACCCCTGGGTGGGGAAAATCTCCTGGTGGGGGACATGGCAACCCACTCCAATATTCTTTTTTTTTTTTCCATTGATTTTTATTAGTTGGAATTACTTTATTGTAGTGGTTTTTGCCATACATGGTCACGAATCAGCCATGGATTTACATGTGTCCCCATCCTGATCCCCCCTCCCACCTCCCTCTCCACCCCATCCCTCTGGGTCTTCCCAGTGCACCAGGCCTGAGCACTTGTCTCATGCATCCAACCTGGGCTGGTGATCTGTTTTGCCCTAGATAATATACATGTCTCGATGCTGTTCTCTCAAAACATCCCACCCTCGCCTTCTCCCACAGAGTCCAAAAGTCTGTTCTGTACATCTGTGTCTCTTTTTTCTGTTTTGCATATAAGGTTATCATTACCATCTTTCTAAATTCCATATATATGCGTTAGTATACTGTATTGGTCTTTATCTTTCTGGCTTACTTCACTCTGTATATAATGGGCTCCAGTTTCATCCATCTCATTAGAACTGATTCAAATGAATTCTTTTTAACGGCTGAGTAATATTCCATGGTGTATATGTACCACAGCTTCCTTATCCATTCGTCTAATGATGGGCATCTAGGTTGCTTCCATGTCCTGGCTATTATAAACAGTGCTGCGATGAACATTGGGGTGCACGTGTCTCTTTCAGATCTGGTTTCCTCGGTGTGTATGCCCAGAAGTGGTATTGCTGGGTCACATGGCAGTTCTATTTCCAGTTTTTTAAGAAATCTCCACACTGTTCTCCATAGCAGCTGTACTAGTTTGCATTCCACTCCAGTATTCTTGCCTGGAGAATTCCACGGATAGAGAAGCCTGGCAGGTTACAGCACATAAGGTTGCAGAGTTGGGACACAACTGAAGCGACTGAGCATGAATGCACATCCATATAAAGGCTGGTATACAAGTGTTCATAGAAATATCATTCATAAGAATCAAAACATGGAAAATTCAAGTGTCCATTAACTGAGGAATGGATAAACAAAGTGCAATATATCCATACAATGAACTATTATTCAGTAATATAAAGATGTATCAAATACTGATACATGCGAACACTGACAATCCTTGAAAACATTATGCTAAGAGAAGCCAGTCATAAAAGATCACAAATTGTATGCTCTCATTTATATGAAATATTCAGATTAGACAAATCTATATAGACAAAAGTACTGCCTGTGACCGAGTAGAAGGTTATGGGGAATGATTCCTAATGCGTTCTTTCTGGAGTGATAAAAATATTCCAAAATTCAGTTGTGTTGATGGTGACATAATTGTGAATATATTAAAATTCACTGAATTTCATTCTTAAATTTATAAACAATGAAATACCATTTTAACCAGACTGGCAAATTTTAAAAGTCTGCTAATGCTACCAAGATCAGGGGATATCCAAAGCCTAGTGAGCACTCCTGTTCACTGATGGTGGGAGTATACATTAGTGCAGTCACTTAAAAAAATAGTTTTGCATTTAGCCATATTTTGCCTAGATATATGCTGCAGTGAAACTTTTGCACACATCCACTGGAAGAATCACATTACTCATAAGAGCCTTGTTCATAAGAAATTAACATGGAAAACAGAACAAATATCCACAAAAGAATGAATATATACAATACACCATATGCCTACAAGGACATACTATGTGCCTGTGTAAATGACTGAAGTACATCTCGCATGTTAACATGAATGATTACCTAAAATATGTTTCAATGAAAAATTAAGTCACAAAGTACAGACTGAACAGTCATGTAAAGCAAATAGAAAAACAAAATATTTTTGTGGAGAAATATGGTGAAAATGGTCATCTGAGTTAAATTCACCCATTCCAGTCCATTTTAGTTTGCTGATTCCTAAAATGTCGACATTCACTCTTGCCATCTCCTGTTTGACCACTTTCAATTTGCGTTGATTCATGGACCTAACATTCCAGGTTCCTATGCAATATTGCTCTTTACAGCATTGGACTTTGCTTCTATCACCAGTCACATCCACAACTGGGTATTGTTTTTGCTTTGGCTCCATCTCTTCATTCTTTCTGGAGTTATTTCTCCACTGATCTCCAGTAGCATATTGGGCACCTACCGACCTGGGGAATTCATCTTTCGGTGTTCTATCTTTTTGCCTTTTCATACTGTTCATGGGGTTCTCAAGGCAAGAATACTGAAGTGGTTTGCCAGTCCCTTCTGACATTTTGCCAGAGCTCTCCACCGTGACCCGTCCGTCTTGGGTCACATGGCATGGCTCATATGTTCATAGAGTTAGACAAGGCTGTGGTCCATGTGATCAGATTGATTAGTTTTCTGTGACTGTGGTTTTCAGTCTGTCTGCCCTCTGATGGAGAAGGATAAGAGGCTTATGGGAACTTCCTAATGGGACAGACTGACTGAGGGGAAAACTGGGTCTTGTTCTGATGGGCGGGGCCATGCCCAGTAAATCTTTAACCCAATTTTCTGTTGATGGGAGGGGCTGTGTTTCCTCCCTGCTATTTACCTGGACCCAAACTCTGGTGGAGGTAATGAAGACAACGGCGGCCTCCTTCAGAAGGTCCCAGGCATGCACTGCTACCCTCAGTGCCCCAACCCTGCGGCAGGCCACCACCGACCCACGCCTCCGCTGGAGACCCCTGGACACTCCCGGCAAGTCTGGGTCAGTCTCTTGTGGGGTCACTGCTCCTCTCTCCTGGGTCCTTGTGTTGTGCACAAGGTTCTGATTGTGTCTCCAAGTGTCTATTTCCCAGTCTTGTGTGAGTTCTGGCAGCTCTGTGGTGGGGTTAATGGTGACCTCCTCCAAGAGGGCTTATGCCACACCCAGGTCTGCCGCACCCAGAGCCCCTGCCCCTGCGGCCTCCCCTGCTGACCCGTCTCCTCAGGAGACGCTCACACAGCTCTGTCTCGGTCTCTGTGGGGTCCTGGGTCCTGGTGTACACAGGGTTTGTTTGGGTCCTCTGAGTGTCTCTGGCAGGAATGAGGTTTGATAATAAATATGAATTCACCCCTCCTACTGTCTTACTGGGGCTTCTCCTTTGCCCTTGGGCATGGGGTATCTCCTCACAGCCGCTCCAGCCCTGCACAGCCACTGCTCCAGAGCCTACCATTCGCGGGGGTTTCTCTGACGTTGGACGTGGTGTCTCTCCTCACAGCTACTGCTCAGCACCCCGCAGCTGCCACTCCAGCGCTGCACACGCTTGGAAGAAGTGGAGTACCCATCATCGTCAACAAGAGTCCAAAATGCAGTACTGGGATGCAGTCTCAAAAATGACGCAATGATCTCTGTTCATTTCCAAGGCAAACCATTCAATATCACGGTAATCCAAGTCTATGCCCCGACCAGTGATGCTGAATAAGCTGAAGTTGAGTGGTTCTATGAAGACTTACAAGACCTTCTAGAACTAACACCCAAAAAAGATGTCCTTTTCTTTATAGGAGACTGGAATGCAAAAGTAGGAAGTCAAGAAACACCTGGAGTAACAGGCAAATTTGGCCTTGGAGCACAGAAGGAAGCAGGGAAAGGCTAATAGAGTTTTCCCAAGAGAACACACCGGCCATAGCAAATACCCTATTCCAACAATACAGGAGAAGTCTCTACACGTGGACATAACCAGATGGTCAACACTGAAATCAGACTGATTATATTCTTTGCAGCCAACGATGGAGAAGCTCTAAACAGTCAGCAAAAACAAGACCGGGAGCTGACTGTGGCTCAGATCATGAACTCCTTATTGCCAAATTCAGACTTAAATTGAAGAAATTAAGGAAAACACTAGACCATTCAGGTATGACCTAAATCAAACTCCTTACAATTATACAGTGGAAGTGAGAAATAGGTTCAAGGGATTAGATCTGATAGACAGAGTGCCTGATGAACTATGGATGGAGGTTCATGACATTGTACAGCAGACAGGGAGCAAGACCTTTCCCAAGAAAAAAAAATGCAAAAAAGCAAAATGGCTGCCTGAGGAGGCCTTACAAATAGCTGTAAAAAGAAGAGAAGTAAAAAGCAAAGGAGAAAAGGAAAGATATTCCCATCTGAATGCAGAGTTCCAAAGAATAGTAAGGACAGATAAGAAAACCTTCCTCACTGATCAATGCAAAGAAATAGAGGAAAACAATACAATGGGAAAGACTAGAGAGCTCTTCAAGAAAATTAGAGATATCAAGGGAACATCTCATGCAAAGATGAGCTCAATAAAGGACAGAAATGGTATGGACCTAACAGAAGCAGAAGATATTAAGAAGAGGTGGCAAGAATACACAAAAGAACTATACAAAAAGATCTTCACGACCCAGATAATCACAATGGTGTGATCACTCACCTAGAGCCAGACATCCTGGAATGTGAAGTTAAGTGGGCCTTAGGGAGCATCACTGCAAACAAAGCTAGTGGAGGTGATGGAATTCCAGTTGAGCTATTTCAATCCTAAAAGATGATGCTATTAAAGTGACTCAGCAGTGGCCACAGGACTGGAAAGGTCAGTTTTCATTACAATCCCAAAGAAAGGCAATGCCAAAGAATGCTCGAACTACCGCACAATTGCACTCATCTCACATGCTAGCAAAGTAATGCTCAAAATTCTCCAAGCCAGGCTTCAGGAATACGTGAACCATGAACTTTAAGATGTTTAAGCTGGTTTTAGAAAAGGCAGAGGAACCAGAGATCAAACTGCCAACATCCACTGGATTATTGAAAAAGCAAGAGAGTTCCAAAAAACCATCTATTTCTGCTTTATTGACTATGCCAAAGCCTTTGACTGTGTGGATCACAATAAACTGTGGAAAATTCTGAAAGAGATGGGAATACCAGACCACTTGACCTGCCTCTTGAGAAACCTGTATGCAGGTCAGGAAGCAACAGTTAGAGCTGGACATGGAACAACAGACTGATTCCAAATAGGAAAAGGAGTATGTCAAGGCTGTATATTGTCACCCTGCTTATTTAACTTATATGCAGAGTACATCATGAGAAATGCTGGGCTGGAGGAAGCACAAACTGGAATCAAGATTGCTGGGAGAAACATCAATAACCTCAGATATGCAGATGACACCACCCTTATGGCAGAAAGTAAAGAAGAACTAAAGAGCCTCTTGATGAAAGTGAAAGAAGAGAGTGACCAGGTTGGTTTAAATCTCAACATTCAGAAAACTAAGATCATAGCATCCAGTCCCATCACTTCATGGCAAATATATGGGGAAACAGTGGCAGACTTTACTATTTGGGGCTCCAAAATCACTGTAGATGGTGACTGCAGCCATGAAATTAAGAGATGCTTTCTCCTTGGAAGGAAAGTTATGACCTACCTAGACAACATATTAAAAAGCAGAGACATTGCTTTGAAAACAAAGATCCGTCTAGTCAAGGCTATGGTTTTTCCAGTGGCCATATATGGATGTGAGAGTTGGACTATAAAGAAAGCTGAACACCAAAGAATTGATACTTTTGAACTGTGGAGTTGGAGAAGACTCTTGAGAGTCCCTTGGGCTGCAAGGAGATCCAACTAGTCCATCTTAAAGGAGATCAGTCCTGTTTGTTCATTGGTAGGACTGATCTTGAAGCTGAAACTCCAATACTTTGGCCACCTGATGTGAAGAGCTGACTCATTTAAAAAGACCCTGCTGCTTAGAAAGACTGAGAGCAGGAGAAGGGGATGACAGAGGATGAGATGGTTGGATGGCATCACCGACTCAATGGACATGAGTTTCAGTGGACTCCGGGAGTTGGTGATGGACAGGGAGGCCTGGCGTGCTGCAATCCATGGGGTCGCAAAGAGTTAGACATGACTGAGCGACTGAACTGAGCTGAACTGATTCTAGTTGTATTTCAACAGCACATTTATACATACATATTTAAAATATATATATGCAGATAACGTATATTTGAAAAGATATTTCAGATGTCTTTTTTAACGTGTTTGTGTTAAGAGCAGTGTAATCAGCATTATTTAAATATTTTACTGAGACAAACAAAAACATTTCAAATTTAAATGCTGAAAGAAATGAGATTGTTTTTTATGTCATTTCCTATTACAACTTCAAAGTATTTCTATTCCTTCTCTTGTCTTTTAGAAGTTAAATATTGTCTTGGTCATTACTGATTTTTATTTCCTATTTTTCATCAAGGAATGACTGTTGTTACATATGGATTTTTGTGTTTTCAGGTTAAAACTGCACTCAGTGAAATATTACTTCTATCCAGAGTTAAGTCAAAAGGGGAAAGATCAGCCTCTAACAGAATGATGTAGAGAAACCCTGGCTGGAAAATATCTGGCAGCAGAAGCAGAAGCGCCTCTCTGAGGGCTAAAGGTTATCTTTTCTCACCAAGCAATCTGTTCTCCACCCCTAATGAAATTGAAAAATAACCTTTTAAAACTACTTTCCATCTTTCTGATATCAAATTATTTATACTGATGTTAATAAACATGGCCATTTAGTATATATGTAAATATTATTATGTAATAATTTTGCTTTTGAAATAATGACTCCATGCATAAATTAAAGATGTGCAATAAGATCTTAAACAATTTTGTCTCTTCTTTCACAGACCTATTCTCTCATTGTGTAATTAGAATAACGGGATTTTGAGGACATCTTCATTTCCATTTGTCCATCCATTTAAAAATTAATCATGTATTTTTAGTTTCTTTCATTTATTTACTCAACCATCTATTTAAAAAGTATATTACCTATCTCTTCCCTGGCACTATACTTATTTTGGGGGGTACAGTAAGAATAAAAGGTTAAAAGAATGCTGCCTCCTCAAAATCTGGGATGTCTACAGAGATAGATAATTGTGATTACCACTTATACATTGTATTAATAACTATTGCTACATTGTGGTGAGTGACACAAACAGAGGTATTTGGTGGTTTGGTTGAAGAACTTTCGGTAGAACTCAGATGAGTGGGCGTTAATAAAGGAGAGAAACATGTAAAAAGCCATAGAGTAGAAGCACTGTAGATATAAGAACAGAGCGGCTTCAAGAAGAGAGAGTAAAAAGGAATGTGATGTAGTGAGCATAGAAAGGCTAGGAGATTTCAAGTCAGCAGGACTTGATTAAACTATGGACAAAACACTAGAAAAACACTGAGGCATTAGGCAATAAAGACATCACCTGACTTGCTTTTGGGATCACTCAGCTGCATTTTTCAGCATGTGTTCTGCAGTTATTCAGTCTTCAACACTTTTAGTGAGTTGCCATTTATCATCATAACTGCTGCAGTGTTCCAAAAATCTACCTCCATTATCTACCTGCCCTCTTGTATGCATCTGTGTTTCAGAACTTGGAATATAATTGAAGTTCTTCTAAGATGCATTAAATTATTAGACTTTAAATTCTTCTAAGGTCTAATGGGCAATAAATACCTATAAACATACACTTAGCATACAACATGGTAAGAGCTCAAGTAGAGATATAAAGTGCAAAAGGAAACAGCAGAGGGAGTCAATTAATCCAACTGGAGAGATATGGAAAGCCTACAGAGAAGAGAGAGAATTTATTCCATCTAAGGTGTCTAAGAGGTTGCCTTGTTTTTTTTTTTTTGTTTGTTTGTTTGTTTTGTTTTTTAAATTTAAAAAATGGGAGCAGCATTCTGAGAAAAGAGAATTTTGTAAATCACAGAAATTTCCTTGGAGATGGTGAGAAATTTGATATATGGGAAAGGACAGAGGGAATTTGGGAAAGAAGTTCAAGATGGATTCTGAGAGATATTTTATGACAGGATAAAACAGAGATTCCATCCCTAAGGCACTAGGGAGCCAAAGGCAGGGTTTAAACTGGGAGTGACTTTGAAGGTTAATCTTAGCACTGTGATATCTGCTTAGAGGATTAGAATTCATCTTTCTGAATGTCCAATTACTTTATGTAGCTGCCAAACCTACTTTGTGGGAAGCTCCCAGCTTAACCCCCACCCCTCACAAAGAAGGCTGAGTACCAAAGAATTGATGCTTTCTAACTGCGGTATGGGAGAAAACTCAGTCCCTTGGATTGCAAGGAGATCAAAGCAATCAATCTTAAAGAAAATCAACCCTGACTCTTCATTGGAAGGACTGATGCTGAAACTGAAGCTTCAATACTTTGGCCAACTGATGCAAAGAGCTGACTTGTTGGAAAAGACTCTGATGTTAGGACAGATTGAAGGCAGGAGGAGAAGGGGACAACAGAGGATGAGACGGTTGGATGGCATCACTGACTCAATGGACATGAGTCTGAGCAAACGCTGGGAGATGGTGGTGAAGGACAGGGGAACCTGGCGAATTGCAGTCCATGAAGTCACAAAGAGTCGGACATGACTGAGCTACTGGACAACAACCATCACCTACTTTATATTGTGTGTACAGACCACCACACCTACATACTCCAGTTCAGATACCATCAATTTTGCTCCTTGCATTTCATCCTCATTCCTATTAGCAGACTAGGGATATGGAACAGCACTGATGCTGACCTAGAGGCCATGCTTTCTTCTCTAGTTTGACTTCCAAGTTCAAAATATTTTGGCCTTCTCTAAAAACCAAAACTTTTCTACTGACTCAAACATCTAACCCTAACAATTCAAAAACACCTGTATTTCTGTGAGATCGTATTTCCTCTCATACTTAATTAATTGTAGTTTAAAAGACACTTGGCTCATAAACATATATCATTACCTATTTTATTAAGATAAAATAAGTATAACTTCTAAGAAAATAAGATGTAAACATTGATAGAATGGGAAAAATGAATGCTCTAGCACAAGGGCAAGTGCCAGTTTTTGAATTATATATAGTGATGATTCATGGGCATAACCATCAATCTTAAAGAACAGAGCACATCTGTCTTGGGGGACTGTCAGAGCATATGGAACCTTCAGGGGCTGCAGTGACTAATGAGTATTCGTAGGTTGGAGTGAAATTCAGCTTAATGCCTATGTCTACATAAGGACATGACAAAAACTCCCATTATTGTGGCATTTTTCCCCCCACTAATTTGTTATGAGTTCCAAAAGATGAAATTATTGCTAAGTAAATCAGAGATGGTTAGACAGCCTCACCAACTTAATGGACATGAGTTTGAGCAAACTCCAGGAGATAGTAAAGGACAGGAAAGCCTGGTATGCTGCAGTCCATGAGGTTGCAGAGTTTAACACAACTTAATGACTGAACAGCAACTCCGATATCAAGTGATTTATTTAAATATTCAGTTCAGTTCAGTCACTCAGTCATGTCTGACTCTTTGCAACCCTATGGATAGCAGCACACCAGGATTCCCTGCTCATCACCAACTCCCAGAGCTTACTCAAACTCATGTGCATTGAGTCAGTGATGCCATCCAACCATCTCATCCTCTGTCATCCCATTCTCCTGCCCTCAGTCTTTCCCAGTACTGGGGTCTTTTCAAATGAGTCAGTTCGCATCAGGTGGTCAAAGTGTTGGAGTTTCAGCTTCAGCATCAGTACTTCCAAAAAATATTCAGGACTGATTTCCTTTAGGATGGACTGGTTGGATCTCCTTGCAGTCCAAGGGACTCTCAAGGGTCTTCTCCAACACCACAGTTGAAAAGCATCAATTCTTCGGCACTCAGCTTTCTTTATAGTTCACTCTCACATCCATACATGACTACTGGAAAAACCATAGCTTTGACTACATGGACCTTTGTTGGTAAAGTAATATCCGTTTTTTAATATGCTGTCTAGGTTGGTCATAGGTTTTCTTTCAAGAAACAAGCATCTTTTAATTTCATGGCTGCAGTCACCATCTGCAATGATTTTGGAGCCCAGAAAAATTAAGTTTGTCACTGTTTCCATTGTTTCCCCATCTACTTGTCATGAAGTGGTAGGACCATATGCCATGATCTAAGTTTTCTAAATATTGAGTTTTAAGCCAACTTTTTCACTCTCCTCTTCCACTTTCAAGGGGCTCTTTAATTCTTCTTCGCTTTCTGCCATAAGGGTGGTGTCATCTGTGTGTTGGAGGTTATTGATGTTTCTCCCAGCAACCTTGTTTCCAGCTTGTGCTTCATCCAGCTTGGCATTTCACATGATGTACTCTGCATGTAAGTTAAATAAGCAGGGTGACAATATACAGCCTTGACATGCTCCTTTCCCAATTTGGAACCAGTCTGTTGTTCCATGTCCAGTTCTAACTGTTGCTTCTTGACCTGCATATGGGTTTCTTAAGAGGCAGGTAAGGTGGTGTGGTATTCCCATCTCTTTTAAGAATTTTCCACAGTTTGTTGTGATCCCCACAGTCAAAGGCTCTGGTGTAATGAGTAAAGCAGAAGTAGATGGTTTCTCTGGAACTCTCTTGCTTTTTTCAAAAAGTAGAGTGATCATAAAAATTACAGTCTGTGTGCACATGCGTGTCTATACCTGTGTGAGTTTAATGTACACAATGGAAACCTAGTGAATCTCCTGTGCCTTTGTGAACGTTTGAACCAGTCTTTTTTTTTTTTCTGTATTGATTTATAAAACACAGAGATGATCTTTTTTTAAGTAATACTTAATAAAAGAGGAAGCTGGACAAAAAGAGAGGAGAAGA
Source organism: Muntiacus reevesi (assembly GCF_963930625.1). Lineage (NCBI taxonomy): Eukaryota > Metazoa > Chordata > Mammalia > Artiodactyla > Cervidae > Muntiacus > Muntiacus reevesi. The sequence continues at coordinate 36,021,981 of NC_089254.1, read as the reverse complement.
AGATTTCTGATATGGCAAGATGTTATCTGACCCAAAGTCTCCAGTTCTGAGCTGGATAGCTACCCATGAACTTGGTTAAACATAAAAGGTTCAACCTAGTACAGAGGCTGGTAAGGAATAGTGAGGGTGAGATCTAAGTCACATCCTTCCATGTCTCTAACACTCTTACGTGGCTAAGACAGAAAGCCCAAATTTAAAAGCTGGTGTAGTACGTTCCCCGCCTTGGGGAAGCAACAGCACTCTAATCAAAGTGAAAAGAAAAAGAAAAGTTCCTCCTTGCCTCTAAGGAAGAGGACGGACCGTGGGCAACTGACTCTGCTGTGCTGCTGTTTTCAGTAAACTGAACTGAGAGAAAACTGCCTTGGTTTTTGTTACATCAGCTCCACTGGATCCCACTTGCACAAAGCTTTTAATATCTAGCCAGCCTTGGGGGACTCCATTTCTCACAGCTACTTCAGGATCATTCTTTGTACTAAACCAAACAAGTTACTTTTAAGTCTTGAGAGCCATGGTACCAGGTGGGGAGCAAAAAAAGAGTGAAGGGTCAGACTCTGGGAGTTTTCAGATTCAGTCACTAAAAGCCCACTAAAGAGAATTAAACCCATCCACCTCCTAAATTTTAAAACATGAGTTAAAATACTTTGCTTTAAAAAAGACCTTTTGGAGTTGTTTTGTATGCAGAGAAATTCAGAAAACAATGACCAAAAAAAAAAAAAAAAAATTCAAGCTCTCATGGTGGATTTGAAAGTTCATATCTATCATGTTTAATTCTGTCTACTAGGAGGAAGGCAGACCATTCTGACAGGCACAGCACAGATTTTATTTGGCCTCTTCCCATTTTCTTCTATGTGTCTACAATTTGATTTTTGCTTATTTCTCCCAGGGATTTTTTTTCCCAATGAATAATTAATTATAGTCTATGTCAATTTTCCATGACTATTGAATTCTGTAGAAATCTTCCTACAATAAAGCTTTCGATCTGTAAAAGTGATTTGGTACGTATTCTGCTTTTCTTGCAATTTTAAGGTTGTCCAAATCCATATGAGATTTGTCATTAAAAACTCAATTAGGTATCACAATTAATCCCTGATACACTTTCCTTGTTACACTGTCATTTTTCTCATTTCAACAAATACTCCAAGAAACTGTTATTATAGCTTGAATAGTTAATGTTTTATTAATTTGACTATGGTTCAACAGCCACTTAGCTCCCATGATATACTAGGTTATTAAAAATATGTAGCTGTGGTCTGTTCTTAGGAAATTTTTAACCTTTATTTTATGGAAACATTCTAATAATTCCTGTACTTAAAAACAGCACATAAATAAATGACTGTATAAGTAACAAAATCAAAGATTTAAAAACAAAATTGAGAGAAGAAAACACAAAATCCATTTATGGTTAATTCTTGCTCTAATATATGGTGGATGACTCTGCAACTTTCCTCAATCATCTTAAATACTTATCATTTGTACATGAAGAAGAGTTTCATTCACAACTAGCATATTCCATACATTAAAAACAAATTCTCCTTCCTCAAATAAAGTTTTTTTTGTTTTTGTTTTAAGTATATTCTTTTGGGTTCACTTTTTAAAAATTTCTCCTTGATTTTGACCTTTGTAAACCATTTAAAGCTTCGATTCCTTCCTCAGATGAGAAATTGAAACTGTGTCCAGTATAGGTTCAGTTGATTCTGAGGAGGAGATGCTCTGATTCATTTCATCACTGTCTCACTGACTTTTCCATACAGTTGAATATACAGTTGTACTGACTTGGATTCAGTTAAGCTCATTAAAATATGCAGACTCTCACCTTTTTTATTATTATTATGTTTCTTTTTTCCTGATTACTTCTCAAATTTATTAATATTGATAACAATCCTGATATTGTTAAAGCATTGCTATATTTACTTGGAATTCACAACCTTGAACTCTTTCATTTTTCTTACATTAACATACATATAGAGTTATTCTCCCTGTGACCTCAGTTTTCCTCTCCCTCACCACTACTTTCTCCCTCCCCCTCTTATTCTTCTTTTCATTTTTTACCAAAATAACTCTCACTTTTTTTCTAACTTCCATAAAGTTTTTCTTTTAGTGACCATTCTGAAGTAAAAGCTCAAGTCGCTAACATTTCACAGCAACCATTTATTGTGCAAATTAATTTGACTATGCTCTCATTCAACAAAATTTCTTGAGCATCTATGATTTGTCAGGCAACACTGAATAAAACAGAAACAAATCTATGTCTTAAGGAGGCTTATATACTAGTGAGACAGACCATAAACAACAACAAAAAAATCACCACAGCATATTGAAAGGTAAAAAGATAGGTAAAGCAAGGGAAGATGGCAGAGACTGAACTTATAGGGATAAGGGTTTTGATTCTATTTTATGTTTTCTCTTGGTTTCCTGTCAAGTGCCACCTTCTCAAACACAAGATCATTTTGAACTGAATGTCAGATTACATATGAAAAATCATAGAATAATTTGAGGCTCTAATTATAATCTCTGTGAGGGCTGATCTGTTTTCATGCTACTCTTATTAAAGGACAAGATGGCCTTTTAGGTTGAGAACAAAGCCTCAGCAAGTCTTGGAGTCCTATTTTAACTCCTCTGCCTGTGAATCAGTCAGGATTTCTGCTCGGCTTCTAAGCATCCCAGCTGCCGCTTGCAGACCCCACATAGAGTACCGTGGTTGGAAGTGAAATCGGCAGCAGGTGGGAGTTGCTGACAATTTTAAATAGTTGTCAGAGGCCCCTGCACTGACATTGCTATAAAATGCAACTTCTTAGATTTTTAAGCAGCAACAATAATCCGTGAAACCCTGAAAAAATAGCTGGGGCTTCCTTGAAGGACTCATGCGTCTTCAGCCAGATCTTAGACTCTGAGAGGATGGTCACCTCCTACCTGCAGCTGTTACTCTGCAGTCTGTTCAGGCCTTGTGGACAGAGGGTAGAGGCAGGAATTCCTCAGTAAGGAAGTGCCAACCTCATCGAAGTCATTTAAAACTGCTGCTTCTCATAACCTTTAGTTCTCTGCTCCACACCACTTCAAGTAAAATTAGTATCTAAAACTAACTCTAGACACTCAAGAAGGTAGGAAAACCCCCTTGGCCACTGTGATTCTCTTACCTTATCTAGTGACCCAGGCCCAGTCGGAAGAGTAAAACCTATCTACCATTTCCTCTTCTACTCTGTTAACTGGTTTTTTTTAAAGAGCAGGTGAAATTTTATTTTACTGTATTTTTTTTTTACAAAGAATATATATTTATTTTGTTGAAGCATATTTGATTTACAATGTTGTGTTCATTTCAGGTATACACCAATGATTCACCTCTATATATAACATACATACAAATATACATACTTGTTTAGGTTTTTTTCCCTTATAGGTTATTACAAAATATTGAGCCTAGTTCCCTGTATTGTATACGAGGTCCTCATTGGTTATCTATTTTATATATAGTAGTGTGTATTTGTTAATCCTAATATCACTCCATCAGCTTTCTTCTTTGTAACTATCGGTTTGTTTTCTATGTCTGTGGGTCTATTTCTTTTTTATAAAAATGTTAGTCCACTTATATCTTTTTTATTTTTTTAGATTCTACATGTAAATTGCTATAGCCACTATGGAGAACAGTATGGAAGTTCCTTAAAAAACTAGACTTACCATATAATCCTGCAAACCCACTCCTGAGCATATATTCGAAGAAAACTAATTCAAAAAGATGCATGCCATTTCAGCAGTAATTACAGTAGCCAAGGCATGGAAGCAACCTAAATGCCCATCAACAGAGAAATGGATAAAGGTGTGGCACATATATAAAGTGGAATATTAATCAGGCATAAAAAGAAACAAAATAGGGCCATTTGCAAAGACGTGGATAGACCTAGAGATGATCATACTATGTGAAGTAAAAGAAAGACAAATATCACATGATATCATCTACTCTGGAAATCTTTTATCCTTTCCTCCTTCCACAGTTTTTCAGGACCAGAAAAGACAAACTTTCCTTTTCCTTGAAAGTATCTCTATCACTTCCCTGCAAGTAATCTCTATCACTTCTCTATGGGGCTTCCCTGATAGCTCAGTTGGTCAAAAATCCACCTGCAATGCAGGAGACCCCAGTTCAATTCCTGGGTTGGGAAGATTCACTGGAGAAGGGATAGGCTACCCACTTCAGTATTCTTGAGCTTCCTTTGTGGTTCAACCGGTAAAGAATCTGCATGCAATGCGGGAGACCTGGGTTCGATCCCTGGGTTGGGAAGGTCTGCTGGAGAAGGGAAAGGCTTACCACTCCAGTATTCCGGCCTAGAGAATTCTGGTCTAGAGAATTCCATGGACTACAGTCCATGGGATCACAGAGTCAGACACAACTGAGCTGACTTTCACTTTCATCTCTATCACAGGCATTATGTCCAAAGAGTTGGGTGCAGTCTGTGGAAGAAACCAGGTCTTCCTATTTAGCAAAATACCTCACCATAAAACCAAGTCTTGAAAATATCATCCTGTAAAAGGCAACACATTTTTACTGCCATACTCCACCCTCTTGTTATCTTGAATGATAACCCTCAATATAGGCTTTACAGATGAATCCTTATCTAATGAGGGAAATTAAAATATCAGCTTAACCTTTGCAAAGATAAAGTAGGAAAGCTCTCTTACTAAACAATGCCCTCATAAGTATGGCTGTGTGTGTGTGTGTGTGTGTGTGTGTGTGTGTGTGTCTGTGTGTGTGTGTGTGTGTGTGTGTCTGTGTGTGTCTGTGTTAGTCACTCAGCTGTGTCTGATTCTTTGCAACCCCACGGACTGCAGCCTGCCAGGCTTCTCTATCCATGGGATTTTCCATGCAAGATCCCTTCTCCAAGTGATCTTCCCGACCCAGGGATTGAACCCTAGTCTTCTGTGTTGCAGGTTGATTCTTTACTGACTGATGCTTCTTAGGCTTGTTCTGATTTTGCCATTTGGGCTCAAGGGACTATTTCACCAATTAAATGCCAATACTCTGTGTGAGAATTTAGCACCCGGTGGAGATTTTTTTTTTTAATCACCAAAGGTCAGTCAGAAAGTAGTAGTTTAAAATAAAGCATCAAGTGTTAAGTATTCTAAAAAGAAATGCTTATACAAACATTTTTTTTTTCATCTGATTCAGAAGATTTCATAAAACCCCACTGAGTATAACTTGGTACAAAGGAGTTAGGTGCCTTATACTGATTGATTTGTCTTCCACAACCCCTAGGACTATGATGACTGGTCACTGGCAGGACACTGGTGTTAAGGGTAGACTCACCACATCTTTTCTACAAATTTTAATCACGTCTTTCCTATGGACAGTGGAGCCTGGTGGGCTACAGTCCATGGAGCTGCAAAGAGTCACATGCTGAGCACACACACACCACTCTAGTGTAATATTAATCCCTATCTACATCAAGAATTTATTGTTTAAACTTGTGATGGGGGTAATAAGACATCCATAGACTTTGACATGAAATAGACTGCAACTGAAGTGACATTTGGGAAACTAGGCAGTGAGACTTGGGAAGTAGTAATTCTGGGGCAAACGTATCATGGAATCTAGTGATTTCTGTGAAGAGAGGTACTCTTTCCATGTCACTTTAAGAACATGGACTGAAATAGACTGCCTGGGTTCAAATGCCATCTCTGTCATTTTCCAGCTATCACAAAATATTCACTGTGGCACAGCACTAGAGATACTCTCTTAGTGAATAACATCCTTGTGACTGCAGCTCCTTAAGATTGTTCCAATCGTGCCACTTCCATTTAGGAAATGATTTCACCAACCATATTCTAATAAGTTCTGGGAAGATCTAGATTTAGTGCAGACTTCTATTTTTATATTTCTCTGTTCCCCAGTTCCATCTCTTATAAATTGGAGACAATGATAATGACTGCCTTATTGGGTTGCTAGAAAGATTAAATGAATGTTTGATGTTTGTAAAAGCACTTAGAAGAGCCTGGAACATATTACATATTGAATAAACAAACAAAAAAATCAACATATGCCCAGAAGCTACTTTTCTATTAAAAACTCAGTATTATATAAAACACTTTCTATTTCTATAGTGGATAAGACAGAATTAAACAGAACATAGCTAAAGGCAGAAGACAAAGCTAAAAAATATATGAAGAATATATACAATTTCTTTGATAATAAACTAGAGAAAGAAAGTTTCAGGGGTCCATGTTAACACTCTCTTAAACTCTAGGAGTGCACAGATTTTCGTATAGCTAGAGATAAAAATAGACAAAAATTCTGTACATGAAGTCTAAACTGTAAACAGTTCTCTCTGCAATTGTTAGTAAATACCATGGCATCAAGCAGAAACTACAACAATGCAGACAGAGCAGGAAATGAACCTTGTGGGACTTTGAAAAGGCCAGGAGGTGGTGCACAGTTGAAAGATGAAAGAAGATAGAAATCTGAGTAGGAATAGCTTGGACAGCTTTGTGTTTTCACCAGATCCTTGTGAGAAGCTTGCAGAAGTTAAAACCACAGGTATAAGTACTTCTGGTTTGAGATATATGTATGTATGTATATGGATACAACTTGGCAACTAAACCATCACCACCATATGAATATATCCATACATCAGTATACACACACACACACATATATATGATTAAATGATTTTCATCTCATAGAGAGTGTTAGTCACTTTTAGTAAATTCTCTTGAATAACCAACATTAAAAAGTAAGTTCTTGTACCTAATTGCATAGATAGGGGTCTGAATTAGGAAAACTCTAAAAATAGACAGTCAGACACATGCATGCTTAGTCACTAAAACATGTCCAACTTTTTGGGACCCCTATGGATTGTGGCCCACCAGGCTCCTGTTTCCATGGGATTTTGCAGGCAAGAATACTGAACTCACACACGCATGCACAGGGGTATTAGAGGGATCGAATGAGTTAGTATACTTTAAGCACTGAAATATTTTAAGGGCTATTGTTACTATGAAATATTATTTGTTAATATACAATGCCTATCTGCCAATCACTTTCTTCATTCTCTTTATATTTGATTATTTTTTGTCACAACTAATATTGATTATGCCTTCCTATTTTTCTTGTAGTATCAACTTTCCCTGCACTATTTGATTTATTCATTGTTCTTTGTGTTTATTCTTCCATTAAACAGAAACAAACATTTTTATACTTCTAAAACAGACATAGAATGCAAAAATAATATTATCTATAAAAATGAATACTCTGTTTTACTACATATTAAAGTGAATGAAAGAACTTCTAATTTCCTATTCTATTCACCCTAATTTTCCTGGATCATCTTCCCACACACTTGGAAATAACTTTTCTTTTGACTATCATATGTTCAGGCCCTTTTATAGATTGACTATGTTCCACCTGTCACTTTCATCACCACTGTAATCAGCATTTTCATTTTTACTATTATTTTATTGTTCAAATATCAAAGTTGACCATTAAGAGCTGGTTTAAGTGAGACACTGATTCTTTTTAGCACTGCCCCTGAAAACTTTGACGGTCTTTCAGAGAGTGATCAGCACTCTCCTGAGTTTCTGCTCTGGCACAGGCAACCAGTCATCCTCCAAAAAGCGCTGGATTCTAAGAGGGGTGAAAATAGGATAGAACCAAAAAGTGGACACTAGAAATGCACTGGAGGAATTGGAGTGAGAAGAAAGACGTACAGAAAGAAAGATATGGCTCTTGGCCTACTAGTTATAGCACAACTGGAATAAAATTTCCATTAGGCCAAAACTTCTCTGTACAGTTATGAGTTTATACTGCTCATTCCATTTTTTCCCAATGTTACACAGCTATCCCATACTTCTAGTAGGTATCTTCTAGTAGATACTTCTAGTATCTACTACCAAAACTTTCTTCTCCTCTGTTAACAAAGTAAAAATTTTCATTATATTTTAAAAATTCATGCCCTTAGCATATTTATCACCCTAAAGGCATAGTTGCATTTTTGGCCATCAATCTACTAGTGATAAAAAATTTTTCTTTGATGTAGTTTCAAGTTTTAAATTAAAGAAACAAAGTGCAGAGAATCTCCTTTTAAATTAATTAATGTAAAAACCTTTTGATCTTATTCAATATTAACATATAAAATGGTCAAACTATATGCTACATTAAACATTTTTTGCTTCTCTTGCTTTCCTTTTATCACAAGCTCAGAATCTCCCATGTTCTAAATTTATATACCTATTTTTGCCTTATTAAAGAACTAAGGTATTGTTGATGAATAGATAATAAACTATTATATACTGAAGTGTACATACACTAATATATTCAGTCTCACTGATACATGAAACAATCCAGAGATGTGACAAACCCTTGGAAATGAGGGTCCCAGTTTGTCTGAAACTCCAATTCTTAGTAAAATTCTCAACATTGTAAGGCCCTGGGGACAAACTAGCATAATCAATTCACAGATTTTGAATGTAAGTTGTAAAGTGAATCTGTAAGTCAGTTCCTATGAAGAATGCTGCCCCTCAAACCTGTATCTAACCATTTTCTTTTTAAAACTTAATTACTCATTTTTGGCTGTGCTGGGTCCTCACTGCCAGCAGACTTTTCTCCAGTGCGGTGAGCAGGGGCTTCTCTAGTCGCGGTGCGGACGTTCTCCTCTTGGGGGCTTCTCTTTCCGCAGACCCTGGGCTCCATGCACATGGGCTCAGCAGTTGCGGCCCACGGGCTATTGAGCACAGGCTCAGTAGGTGTACAGAATTAAAGGTTCATGAGCCAGTTTTCTATGACAGGTTAACCTGGGGTATCCTCTGTCTCCTTTATGTACCGTTGGGTAGGTCCCCTGGAGGAGGAAACAGCAGCCCACTGCAGTATTCTTGCCTGGAGAATCCCATGGACAGAGGAGCCTGGCGGGCTATAGTCCACGGGGTCACAAAGAGTCAAACACAACTGAGCGACTAATACCACTGAGACTCAGTTGTTGTGGGCTCGGGCTTAGTTGCTCTGCAGCATGTAGGATCTTCCCAGAGCAGGGATTGAACTGTTCTGCATTGGCATGTGGATTCTTTACCACGGAACCAACAGGGAAGCCCCAATCATTTTCATTTTAAATAAATCACATGAATTCAGAGTAAACCTACTTACAAGATTAGGTATGAAAACTATAGTATCTTGTTACATTTCCTTTAGGGAAATGTACTTTTGCAACATCTCTGAAGGAAAATTTGGTGAGATTATTGCTATAATAAATACAGAAAAAATTTTTTTAAGTATAACAGTTTGGCAGCAATGAAAGTGCTAATTACATATCAGAAATAAGAGCCTTGAAATCAGATTTTAATTAAAATCCTGGCCGTAGCATCCACCTCCAGTAAAACTCAGGGCAAGTTTACCTAACCGCTACAAGCTTTGTTTTCCTACATTTGAAACAGGAATAATGTTTGCCTTTTAGATTTACTGTGAGAATTACATGCGATAACATTTAAAGCAACAGTGAACATGACTAACTAAAGGAGTTATTGCCAAAAGAGTTTTCTTTATAGATTTATTGTATGATTCTAAAAGGCCCTTCTTCCTCAGAGTAACAGTATTATTACATGTAGATCTTTTTTTGATGTCTGGTGAACTGTGATGTTCCTCAAGACCTGGCATTTTTGGAGGCAACTAATGCTCCTGGAAACAGCAGAAAATCGTATTGTAAACCAACTATCCTATGATAAAATAAAAAAAAGAGTCTGCAGGTGGCAGTAGAGGAGAAGGAAGATTTTGAGAGCTCCACCTGTATCTCACTATATGGCTAGCTATAGCTAGTTCTCTCTTAAAAAAAAAAAAGTAAATTCCCTGATGTTATTTTGAACCTGACTTTTCCTATTGAGTAGAGTGAAAAGACACATGGGACTATTCTATCTTCAAACCAGATAAAGTCTTGAATAGATAAGAGTTCATTATTCTCATTTAGGGCTTTTCAAAACTTAGACAAAGAATTTCTTGTTTACTGATACATAGTAAGATGTTGTTACTTGAATTTATGGAAAAGCTCTTTAATGATATTATTATTAAGGGAAATTAAAAGACATCAATTTCTTCAGTGTAGTTAAGTTCAAATTTCAAGGACCACCATGAACCTTTGCTTGGGGGAAATATTTATTAAACAATGATGACCCCCATTAGTATCACAAAGAAAGGGGCTTATATTGGGAAAAATACCTCAGGTTTGATCATTAAATTCTTAATTCTAATCTAGAAATGTCAGGATAAACACATGGCCCTGGCGCCCCTTAGCGTACAAACGGATTATTACAGTTACACTGATACCCTCCCTCGTCCCTAACTATAGGTGTAATAAATCTTTAGATCTTTGAGAAAAAATGCTAATGTACAAATCACAATATATATATATATGTTAAGAATATCTGCATCACCACTCACTTTGTGATGTATTTAACAATCTTTACTGCTTCTGTATTGACAGACTTCTCCTATTCAATGAACTTGATAAATTTACAACCTGATAAATGCTGCAGTCTGGAACAAACTTGATGCTATACATTAGCATTATTGTTGTGCCACGGAGTAAACCAGTATAAAATAGATTTCCTCACTGTGTGAATGTGGTCTAGACTGTTCATGCTATACAAAGCCATAATTTTAAGGTGTTTTTTTTTCCCTTTATTTGAAATAAGTGGTCCTAATTTAGGTTGAAAATGTTCTACTGCACTTTTCTAATTAAAAAATCAGATTGTGATTCTCTATAATCAGTAACAAGTAAACTGGATTAAGAAGAAAATATAAAATCTTGGCAACTCTGTTTAAATATTTTTCAATTCCAACAGCTTGTTGGAAATTTAGCCAAGGAAATTTTTATCAGTTTTTAATTTACCTAAAATCAACAATAAGTTCTTATTGCTCTGATTTTTTCAATTGATTTACATTGTTCCTTATAGTTCTTATTAATGCTCTTCATCAAGTATTTCCAGTAATCTGAACATGCAGAATTGCAGTTCTCCGATCCAGTGAATTTAGGCAGTGGCCATATATTTTGCCTTGGCCACCGATGTGTGGGTAGAATTACACATTTTACTTTGGGAGGTAAAATTCAGGAATAAATTACTTAATTCCCCTCCTCCTTTTTCTTTCTCCCCTCACAACCATGGAGAAAGTACTCCAGATGGAGAGGAGGAAAATGATGCAGGGTAGAGACGTCAGATGACCTGTTTGGAAATGGAGCATGAATAAGAATTTAAACCTTTGTAACTTTAGGCCATAAAGATTTGGAGGTTGTTCCAGACTGCAGCATCATGTAACCTATTGTAACGTACATACTTCTCTTTTTAGATTCATTTACTCTTTTAAACTGACTCTTTCATTAAAATTACTATGAATTACTGATGGCTTTTGTAAAGTATGCCTTAAAATAGTACCTACAAGAGAGGAAAAAAGTGCAGAACAAATAATAACCCCACCTCTTGTGAAAGATATAAATTTATAGAGCCAACAAAACTCAAGCTTCAAGCAAAATTTGTAGGCAGGAAGTAAATGATCCTGTTTGGAAGCTTCTGGAAACAAGAAGAAATTTTTAAAAAAAGATACAGAAAATACACAGGTGTTTTAAGCAAACCTTGACTGCATACAATAAAAAATAATGCCCTAATGTATTAAAAGACAGAATGAAATGATATGATGACAATAAAACATAAGCTTAGAAGGAGTCACGTACTCTATGGGAAGAGGGAATTATATTTTCAAATGCTAAGTTTCATATGTAGGTAAATACTGAAGTAATAGATACACAGAGTATAATCTTCATAATAGGAGGGGAGATGAAAAAGATGACAGGAAATAATCAACTTAGAATTCTATAACCAGAAAATGTACCATACTTATGTAAATTTCACATACAGGTATTTTCAGATAAGTCAAAATATCATCCCTACTCCTAATAATCGTCCCCTATTTTTTTTTTTTTAATTAAAAAAAAAAAACTAGAAAATGCACTCTGCCTAACAAATAGTGGGGTGGGGAGGTAAGAAAGCAAGAACACTATTCGGAGTTGTATTAGTTTACTGGGGCTTCCCTGGTGGCTCAAAAGTAAAAAATCTTCCTGCCAATGCAGGAGACACAGGTTTGATCCTGGGTCAGGAAGATCCCCTGGAAAAGGTAATGGCAACTCACTCCAGTACTCTTGCCTGGGAAATACCACTTACAGAGCATCCTGGCAGCTACAGTCCATGGGGTCACGAAGAGTCCGACATGACTTAGCAACAGAAGCAGCGGCCAACAATTAGTTTACTGCTGCTGCTGCTGCTGCTAATTCGCTTCAGTCGTGTCCGACTCTGTGCGACCCCATAGATGGCAGCCCACCAGGCTCCCCCGTCCCTGGGATTCTCCAGGCAAGAACACTGGAGTGGGTTGCCATTTCCTTCTCCAATGCGTGAAAGTGAAAAGTGAAAGTGAAGTTGTCAGTCATGTCCGACTCTTAGTGACTCCATGGACTGCAGCCTATCAGGCTCCTCCATCCATGGGATTTTCCAGGCAAGAGTACTGGAGTGGGGTGCCGTTGCCTCTCCTGAGTTTACTGGGACTGCCCTAAAAAGAGGGGTTAGCTTAAACGACAGAAACACATTTTCTCACAGTTCTTGGAAGCTGGCAGTCCGAGATGGAGAGAGAGAGTTGATTTCCTCTGAGGTCTCTCTCCTGTTGCTGCCCCTTCACATGGCCGTCCCCATGTGCACATGTGTCCCCGGTTTGTCTCTGTATCTCATCTTCTGATGAGGACACCAGTCAGAACAATGAGGGTTCACTTTAACAAACTTATTTTCACCTGACTATTTCTCTGAAGGCCCTATCTCTAAATACAGCTATATTTTGAGAAACCAGAGGTCAGGACTTTAAGATGGGAGTTTTGGAGGAACACAATTTAAACCACAGCAGGGGTCTATGAAACAAGAATAGTTTAAAAAAAAAACAAAAAAAAAACACCATTCTTCTCAGGGATGATACTTTAATGAATTTCCCAGTATGACAGCTTCCACAGGCCAGAGAGTATCCAGTCCATCTTGAAACAGGAAGATACAAAATTCCCACAGTGATTTCCACAGTAGAAACAGTAAGCTCAGATTTAGCTGAAGTGCTTAACAACATTGAGAGGATGTTACTCTTCTGCCGATGTCTCAGGGTGAAGTGATAATATGTACACAGAAAACTAAACAAATAAAGAATGTGGCAGTTATAAAATCCCTGGAGAAGAAAAGTTGCACAAGAAAGGAAACACTAGCATAGTGTACTACAGGCCTAATTACCAATAAGATTTCCATAGTTATCGTGATAAAAACACTGGTTATTTTTTTTAACGAAAACTGACATAAATATCAAAAAGATGAACAGGGAAAATGTAAAAGAAAATTCTCAACTTTTGTAACAGAAAGCCAATATACAATACCTAAAAATGAAAAAACAATTCAACAAATGGTTGTATAGCATGTTATTTATATAAAAGAACTACAGAGCTTAAAAAGTTTACTTCTGGGAGTGAAATAGAGGGGATACCCAGAGATAAGTAGAGCTGAGCTTCCTTCATCGCTCAGTTGGTAAAGAATCTGCCTGCAATGCAGGAGACCCCGGTTTGATTCCTGGTCAGGAAGATCTGCTGGAGAAGGGGTAGGCTACCCACTCCAGTATTCTTCAGCTTCCCTTGTGGCTCAACTGGTAAAGGGAATCATCTGCCTGCAATGCGGGAGACCTGGGTTCATTCCATGGGTTGGGAAGATCCCCTGGAGAAGAGAAAGGCTACCCACTCCAGTATTCTAGCCTGGAGAATTCCATGGACTGTATAGTCCATGGGGTCACGCCGAGCAGAACACGACTAAGTGACTTTCACTTCAGTTCAAGTGAAAGGTGAGGGAGGACACCACCTTTGCATTAAGCCTTTGGATTAATAGAAATTTCATTTATTAAACTATTGAGGTGGTTGTTTCAGTTGCTAAGTAGTGTCCAGCTCTTTTGCGACCCCATGGATTGTAGTCTGTCAGGCTCCTCTCTTCATAGGCTTTTCTAGGCAAGAATACTAGAGTGGGTTGCCACTTCCTTCTCCAGGGGATCTTCCCGACCCAGGTGTCAAACCCGTCTCCTGCACTGCAGGTGATTCTTTACCACTGAGCCACCTGGGGAAGCCCCTGTCATACTATAGATGTATCACACATTTTTACATAATTAAATAAGATGCAAAACAATTTCCATTTAAGAACTCTATGCCAATAATTGCCAAACTAAATTCTAGCTCAAGTATCTCTCTCTCCCTGTCTTACTGCTTTTTCACATTCGCATTGCCTGGTTCATAACTGCCTTCTTATTCCTCAGCCTGCTGCTGCTTGCTCAACCCCCATTCCGCTGACCCTCCCCTCTTCTTACATTATTTCCAAGCAGGAAGTAGCACAGTTATTCAGCCAATCACTCAACTCAGGAAACCAAACATCATGATTCTCTGATTTACTCCCAACACAGAACCACTGAATTTTATCAATCGTATCTTATTATAGTATTTGAAACCTGTTTTCTTTTCTCCGTCTCTGTTGAATCTTACTTAGCCCTGGTATTATTAAACTCACAGTTAGATATGAATGTGTCGAGTACTCTCTTGTCTATAGTTCTAATCACATACTGATCCTTCTGCTTGGGCGAATGTTCTGTCTTTCTCTTTCCAGTTCAGTTCAGTTGCTCAATCGTGTCCGACTCTTCACAATCCCATGAATTGCAGCATGCCAGGCCTCCCTGTCCATCACCAACTCCTGGAGTTTACTCAAACTCATGTCCATCAAGTTGGTGATGCCATCCAGTCATCTCATCCTCTGTCGTCCCCTTCTCCTCCTGCCCCCAATCCCTCCCAGCATCAGGGTCTTTTCCAATGAGTCAGGTCTTCCCATCAGGTGGCCAAAGTACTGGAGTTTCAGCTTCAGCATCAGTCCTTCCAATGAATAACCAGGACTGATCTCCTTTAGGATGGACTGGTTGCATCTCATTGCAGTCCAAGGGACTCTCAAGAGTCTTCTCCAACACCACAGTTCAGAAGCATCAATTTTTCAGTGCTCAGCTTTCTTCACAGTCCAACTCTTACATCCATACATGACCACTGGAAAAACCATAGCCTTGACCAGATGGACCTTTGTTGGCAAAGTAATGTCTCTGCTTTTTAATATGCTATCAAGGTTGGTCATAACTTTCCTTCCAAGGAGCAAGTGTCTTTTAATTTCATGGCTGCAATCACCATCTGCAGTGATTTTGGAGCCCAAAAAAATAAAGTCTGACATTGCTTCCACTGTTTCCCCATCTATTTCCCATGAAGTGATGGGACCAGATGCCATGATCTTAGTTTTCTGAATGTTGAGCATTAAGCCAACATTTTCACTCTCCTCTTTCACTTTCATCAAGAGGCTTTTTAGTTCCTCTTCACTTTCTGCCATAAGGATGGTGTCATCTGCATATCTGAGGTTATTGATATTTCTCCCGGCAATCTTGATTCCAGTTTGTGCTTCTTCAGCCCGGCATTTCTCATGATGTACTCTGCATATAAGTTAAATAAGCAGGGTGACAATATACAGCCTTGACGTGCTCCTTTTCCTATTGGGAACCAGTCTGTTGTTCCATGTCCAGTTCTAACTGTTGCTTCCTGACCTGCATACAGGTTTCTCAAGAGGTGGGTTAGGTGGTCTGGTATTCCCATCTCCTTCAGAATTTTCCACAGTTTATTGTGATCCACACAGTCAAAGGCTTTGGCATAGTCAATAAAGCAGAAATAGATGTTCTTCTGGAACTCTCTTGCTTTTTTGATGATCCAGTGGATGTTGGCAATTTGATCTCTGGTTCCTTTGACTTTTCTAAAACCAGCTTGAACATCTGGAAGTTCATGGCTCACGTATTGCTGAAGCCTGGCTTGGAGAACTTTGAGCATTACTTTACTAGCGTGTGAGATGGGTGCAATTGTGCGGTAGTTTGAACATTCTTTGCCATTGCCTTTCTTTAGGATTGGAATGAAAACGGACCTTTTCCAGTCCTGTGGCCACTGCTGAGTTTTCCAAATCTGCTGGCGTATTGAGTCTTTCTCTTTTAGGGATCAGTAAAAGCACCGGCTCTTCCAGAAAGCTCTTCCTGACATATTCACCCCATTACTTGTTTTTACCTAGGTGCTTTATTTGTGCCCATCCTAATTACTGACAGAAAGGAGATACTTAACTTTGTGTCAAGAATGAATAAATATACCATATAACCCAGCAATCCTACCCTGGGCGTATATCCAGACAAAACTGTAATTCATAAAGACACATGAATCCTTACTTTCACAGCAGCACCATTCACAACGGCCCAAAATGGAAATGACCCTCATGCCCATCGGCGATGAATGCATTATGGTGTGGTACATACATACAATGGAATGCTACTTGGCCATGTATAAAAAGGAAATAATGTTCTTTGCAGCAACATGGATGCAACTAGAGATTATCATACTAGATGAAGTCATAAAGAGAAAGACAAATTCCAAATTGTATCACCTATACAGCATGTGGAATCTAAAATGGAACACAAATAAACCTATCTATGAAACAGAAACAGAATCGCAGACCGAGAGAGTGGACTGGTGGTTGCCAAGGGGGAGAGGTGTTGCAGAGGCATGGAATGGGAGTTTGGGATCATCAGATGCAAACGGGTATATATAGAACAGATAAACAGCAAGGTCCTACTGTATAGCACAGGGAACTGTATTCAGTATCCTGTGACAAATCATGCTGAGTCATTTCAGTTGTGTCCGACCGTGTACCTCCGTGAACTGCATCCCGCCAGGCTCCTCTGTCTAGGCAAGAACACTAGAGTGCGTGGCCGTGCTCTCTTCCAGGGGATCTTCCCAACGCAGGGATCAAACCCACATCTCTTCCATCTAATCTGTATTGGCTGCTAGGTTCTGTACCACTAGCACCACCTGGAAAGCCCATGATAAAGTATAATGGAAAATCATATGAAAAGGAAAGTGTACATGTGTATAACTGAGTCATTCCACTGTACAGCCGTAGTTAACACAACACTGTAAATCAACTATCCTTAAATTAAAAATTTCAAAGAGAGAATGAATAAATAAAAGGACCAAATAAATTGGAATTGCTAAATCCTAAGAGAACAGGTCTTTTTCTTTGATCACTGGGGAGCAGGCATTTCTAGGTTACTGAGGTACAGGAAGAAAACTGCATGTCTTTTCCACCTAAGTTCTATACTGCCCAGAAAAATTTTCAACTATTTTAATGAGGACTCCAAATGTTCTATCGGCTGCAAATTCAAATAAGCTTTTATATGAAGTTGGAAGCTGCCTGTCAGTGTAGATGTTTTCTTCTAACAGATAGATATTGTGAAAGAAACGTCTTTCTGCTTAGGAGGTTAAACTTGGTGGAAGCACACTGCCTGCTTAGGAGACACCATCAGAGATTTAGCTGTGCCTTTTCCCCTTTCTTCGCTTAGTGGAACAACTGTCAGTTTGCCAGGAAAGACCTCAACCCTGCTCTTCTAGGATGTCAGGGAAATGTATATTTATCTAAGATGGCTAGGGACAGGGTGAACTTGAGTGGCTGCATTTGTTTTCAGAGGAAATTTATTTTAAGGTAAAAAAATTCTCCCTTACATCATGATATAATTTGGACAGCTCAGCAGGTAAACAGTCACAAGAGGTTGCTAAGTGGAAAAATTCTAGTGGAGCTAAAGTTAGGAAGAATTTTGAAAGAAACAATTGTTGTATAAGCAACATAATTACCTTTGTCATCTCCTTCAACTTTTCAGAACTGGAACTTTCTAGCAGCTGAGCACGTAACTGGAATGAATCTAATTTCCTCATACACATTTATAAGTAGGAAGTGGCAAAATGCAATTATGCTGTTGTGTATTTACCCTATTTTGTTTTCCTGTGAATGTGATGTGGTAGAAAACAACTGCACTGGGAAACAGTTGTCTGTTCTATCTGGGTTCATTCCTAACTTTGTGACCATGAAGCAAGTTATTTCAGCAATTCAAAGCTCAATTTCAATTTCTGCAAAATAAGGATAAGACGTCTTAGGAAATACCAAATTTTAAAAAATATATCAAATTTATATGGAAGGGTATTACAACTATAAAAGGTACTTTACAAATGTAAAATATTATTTCTTAGATAATACATAGTTTACTATTTGGAGAACATTCTAGTAACAAGCACTATAATTATATATCATAATGAATTTACAATTTATAATATTTCATCAATAAATTAATATATTTCTTATATATAATTTGATATGTTAAATTCATATTGTATATATTATAATTACACATTAAATTATATGTAATTATATATTCATTATTAAAATTTTCAAATAGAAGAATAAGTTAGAGAAACACTGTATTCAATAGAGATTTATTGTTTACATGGTTTGTATATTGTATAAGAATAGTGAATAGTGAACACAGAGTAGAATAACTCTCTAGAGCAGGTAGGGTTGTGTTAATAAAGTGCTTAGTACTATGATTAGGAGTTATGACATGATTTGCTGCCAATAAAAAATAATAATTTTTATTCATGCTTTTATTCATTGAAATCTATTAGTTCTCTAATATATTTGAACTACTGCTAAGTAATTAGCTCTGTGTTAGATATTGAGAATAAAAAGATAAGGATCACTCAGTCTCTGTTATCTAGCCATGCATAGCCTAGTAGGGATAAGAAAAAAATTGCAATAAAATACACACGCTATAGCACGTTACAAAATCGTAAATTCAGTATCCTGTGATAAACCATAATGGGAAATAACGTGAAAAAGAATGTATACATATGCATAACTGAGTCACTTTGCTTTACAGCAGTAATGAACACAACACTGTAAATCAACTATGTAAGTAGTAACTTTGAATAGAGCAAAGACAGGTCCAGAAATGAATGCTACAGAAGAGAAAGGCCTAAAATGTGAAGGATAAATAAGGGGAAAGGTGAAATAAAAAGAAATCTAGAGGATAAAAGCAGAGTAGCATAAGTGACATAACTAAATCTGGGTCTGAGAAGCTAGCTGGCGCCCAAAGATTCGGGAACATTACGAGGAGAAACTGATGATTAGGGAAGAAAGGGAAGCAGATCACGAAGAGCCTATAATGCTGAGAAACGTAAACTTTACTCTGCAGACAGTGGGCTATCCCAGAGTTTCAAACACACACGTGTTCAGATCAGATTGTATGTTTCTGTGTGTGTGTAGTGTGGAGAATTAATATGAAATCTGAAAGTAATGTGAAGAATTTATTCCAGTATGAAGAGGATAGATTATTGTAACAGATGTTTGAAACATTGAAGCTGTGAAATAAAGTGATTTTCATGGGGAAGAAGGCTTGGAGGTGACTTGGGTGAATATTTTAGGATTACAGTAATAAAATACTAATGAAATGGGAGGGGAAAATCAACATCCAAGGTGGGTTTGAGGTATGGCTATTACTGGTGAACAAACTTACATTTAAGATATGTTGAATTTTACCTTTAAATCATTTAAAAGGAAGTTTTTACAAAGTTATGTAAGTGTAGTAAGTCTAGCTTCTGTAGAGAATTAACAGGCATGAGAGAGCGATAAATATTAAAGTTATTTTATAAAGTTGATATTCAAATTTTTGGGTGATGGTTAAAGAGCTTAAAAAGGCTGCTAAGCCTGGTGCTTTTTTTTTTTTTTTTTTTTTTGCCTGGTGCTTTTTGATTACCTAGAGGGGTGGAATGCAGGCAGGGGAGGGAGGCTCAAGAGGGAGGGAGGGGACATAAGTATAATTACGGCTGATTCACGTTGTTGTGTGGCTGAAACAAAACACAACAATGCTAAGCAATTTTCCTCCAAATAAAAAAATATATATAAGTAAGAATAAATATAACTATGGGCTTTCCAGGTGGTGCTAGTGGGAAAGAATCTGCCTGCTAACGCAGGAGACACAAGAGACTCAGGTCAGGAAGATCCCCTGGAAAAGGAAATGGCAACCCACTCCAATATACTTGCCTGGAAAATTCTATGGACGGAGGAGCCTGGCAGGAGAGAGTCAGACACATGTATGTGTGTTATATATATTTACACACACACACACACACATATATATGAGACAGCAGAGAGTCAGACATGACTATTTATATATATATGTGTGTGTGTGTGTATATATATACACGAAGGCTGTTGACTATTAAGAAAAGAGCTTATAGGAAGAATTCTGTTTTCTCACAATTGTCATCAGGTCAAGGAACAATACTGAAATATCGCATGACTTTGAAATGTTATTCTTTATTGAAATGGAATTAATGGTATTCACTTGTTAGTCACAAATGCATAGCAATATTATGTCAGGATATACAATAGGATAAAAGTTTTACATAAAAATTCCTGGGTATAAGTTGTACAGAACTTTCTAAATCTCAGGATTCTATTGATGAGAACACAGCTGAAGTATAACACTGGCAATCTGAGACAATTTATTGCTTCTTATATCTTAGGTTCTTCAACTTGAAAATGAGGACTTTAGGAGAAAATGACAATAATGAATAGTTCCTTCCTGTTCTACACACTCAGGCAGGGTTGGATTAGCATCCAGGCTGTGCCACTTATTGGAATGACCCTGCATCACTAGCTTTAACCATCTTACTACATTTAACCATTTTATGATATTGGTGGTTCTGGGGACCAGATAAGGAGACTTGAGGTATCATCAAAGCACTAATAGCTAAGCAAAATAATAAAAGATGGGTGACACTTAGGTATCTAGACATGTTTGTTTAAAATGTTAATAAGGACATCAAATCTTATCTATCCATTTTCATTTAAAAAATTTACTTACGTGAAATGGGGACACAATCCTTTTTTTAAAAAAAGAGAAATGAGGGAACAGTCCTGTCACTTGATCTCTGATTTTAAAATTCAAGCTTAAAGACAGATTTGTTGTCATGATTCAGTCTTGAGTTTTGGAGAAAAATAGGTAATGTTTGCATATATTCTATTACTAAAGTTACTTTAGTTGATCAGTTCCCAAAAATGTAATTACCTTCATGGCATAAAATATATCTTTCTTCATGTCACTTTTTAGAAATGAAATATACAATATTCAATATGCATGCACATTATTTAAGAACAGAAGGCAAGAAGCAATAATTTTTCTGTCTTTAATTACTGGCAAGATACCTCCTTTATCATTTTGGCCTATCGGCCATGCTGTATCATTCTATGACTTTATTGCCTCATTGATTTAATATTTCTGTAAATGTGCCTATTAGTGGGTAATTATAAACTTAAGAATTATGTGTCTACAAAAAATTTGTCTTTCTATATAACTTACTGCTGTTGTTCTTTTCTTTTACTTTTGCAAACATTTAAGGTTTTTCTCTAATTTTTTTTGGCCCCACTCCACAGCATGTGGGATCCTAGTTCCCTGGCCAGAGATCGAATCTGTTCCCTCTGCATCAGAAGTGCAGAGTTCCAACCACTAGACCACTAGGAAAGCTCCCTTAAGGCTTATGTTTTGTTTGGGGGGCTTTTTTTGATGTGGAACATTTTAAAGTCTTTATTGAATTTGTTAAAACACTGCTTCTATTTTATGTTTTGGTTTTTTGCTGCAATCTTAGCTCCCCAGCCAGGGATAGAACCCACAACCCCTGCAATGGAAGGCAAAGTCTTAACCTCTGGACTGCCAGGGAAGTTTCAATATTCAAGCTTTTAAAAAATATGATTTTAAAATTATATGATTTACTTCCTTTTTTTAAAAAATATGATTTACTTCCATTATATTGACACAGAACATATGATCTCATTCTCTTTATTATTTTCCCATTAACGTCCTTTTTAAAAAAGCAATTTGCTATTAAATACCTACAGATATATTTAGTATTATTTTCAGAATTTTGTTAAAATATTTTTTATATTAAGGTTTTTTAATCTCAGTTTTTATTTATTTTAATCAGCTATTAATTTTTTTAGTCTGTGGGCTCTAGTTTGCCAAGAAGCCTCTGAGTTAAAGGATGCTTCAGTAAAATTTAAACATTTTTAAAATAGTTAAGAAAATGTTACAACAATTTTCACTGTAGCTATATGATTTAATGAATAACAAAAATGAAACCCAATATTATTATCTATAGATGTGTATGGAAAATTATGATCTATCTATTGTAACCTTTCATAAACTTGATGCTTAATTATCCCAACTACAAGCCAAACAGTCACTGTTGGCAAATGCAAGACTTGTATGCAGATGAATTTCCATACTGTTAATGTTATCATACAGTTTTCACCCTAGAATGGGTATCATACTACTGATTTCTTTTCTGGTTTTACAAGGATAGGTATTTTGTTTTACTGTCCCATGGGTGGAAAAATTATATATGAACGTTTTACAAAGTTTTCCAGAGACATAAGTGACTACAGAGAGGCTTCCCATGAAGCCATGGAGTGGTCCAACCCTGACTCCATGAAAAGTCCTGAATCCACAACCTTCTCACCTGGATACATGGGGAAATGACTACTACATGAAGATTCAACTCCAGCCTTAGCAATGGAAACTGTGTTTTTCATCCTCAGAAATTTAAGGACTATTCCTATTTCAGAAACTGAGGTGATTCAGCGTTAAGCTTCTCTTTTGTTTCTGCTTTCATGCCAGAAGTACGAACTCAGCTACATGGTTATACTGGACTTTTACCCTTGTCCCAGAGGTTTGGTCTCAATATGTTGCCCTTCAAATTTGAGTGTGACTTCAAGTAACCTAGCCAGCTCCCGTTTCCTCTAGTGCTTCACTCAGGATTGGAGTTGGCCTGTGAACCACAGTTTTGACACCAAGTCACTGCTGTCTTTCTTGGACCTCTGGCCACTGCATTTTGGTCTTGGGTCTCCAGAGTCTGTCCAACAACAGAATCTTTATTGCAAGGCCTTGCTAGTGCTTAGAAATCATGTTTCCCAAATGTCTGTTCATCATCTAGGGCCAGTAAATGAGTTTCTATACTGAAAAAAATTTAGAAAGCTATATTGAAAAATTATTGTTTAATATATTTTATTTTTAGTTTCATCCTTCCCAATCTTGATGTTAAAATGCCCTTTAATTTGTAGATTAATACTGGCATTAAGTGTTTAAGTCTCCAGTTGAAAAAGCAAGCTGATAATATATTTGCCTAAAGTTTTGAAATTTTACAACTTCATAAAAATCCCAAACGTCAGAACAGAGGACAGTCTGAACAATAAATAGCAATTACTTGTCTCTAGTCTGCCCAGATGCTCACAGCCTGTCCACTACCCCGGGTTGCCAATTATTCTGCTAATTGGCAAGATTTCACCTTGTTCTATAGCTTGAAGAATTCTCTGTCCCCAAGGATGGCTGTTTGGTGAGGTGTTATTTTCTGTATTTTATCAATCTAGATACTGATGACTACAGGGCTCAAGTGACAGGGCTACCTGCTCAATCAATGTCAAAATGGTGGCTAAAATGAATACTAGCAGTTCAGCAAGTGACTACAAATCAGAGTGACTAAATCTATTCATCACATCCAATTCTGTTATAGGAAATAGGCTTGATGAAAGGCAGTAACTTAATCCACCAAAAACAATGTGCTGTATCCATCAAGCAAGACATCACCTTCATATTTTTCCTTTGGAAACAACTTCCAAATAGAAACTTTCTAGATTTGTCTGAACATCTTCTTGTGCTTTGCCTCCCTGTAGACTTGTGTTGATCTCATTTAGGCATTTAAGAGAGTACCATATTAGATTTTCATCCGCCAAGTGTTAACAAGGTATGGAGGTTAACATGCATTTACACGCACATTTGCATTGTGCTCATTAGGCATGGTTTATTAACTATTATCATGATGAGTGTACTATCTAAGCTTACAGAGGTGTTTCAGTGTTATGTAGGCAACTGCAAACAGTTTTAACAGGCTCTATTTTGGAACCATCTCTCTGCTACATTTTCCCACTTATGCAAAGACATTATATAACAGGCGTCATCTTAGATGTATATTATGCAACCAGGTCACTACTCAAGAACTGAAAATACCACGGAGATGAAAATAAATTTCAGAGTAAAAAATGCGTTAGGATGTGCCAGCACTTCCAATTCCCCAAGTGCCTGTGCTTAATCACAATCAGCTCTGTAGTAGAAGACCGAAGGACAACTGCAGAAGTGTTGTTTATCTACTTGGAGAGGATTCATTACCTCCAACATTATTTGACATGAAAACAGATGTACCTCTGTCACGGCTTTGACCTCTCTAATAAGATGAAAAACTAGGCTGATACAGTTATTGATCAGAGTGAAACCCATTCCACCGGAAATAGACGAACATGTACAGCAGTACAAATGAGGATTTAACATCTGTTCCCAGTAGATTGGCTATTAATCTGGAATCTAAAAGGACACAACTAGCTGTTTGGCAGTACTGCCTCCTATTGTAGGTATACAGATAAAGTCACTTGTAGTGCTCAGGAGGCAGTGTTTTATAACTATGGGTAATTGTATATGAAGCTTGTAAATCATATATCCCAAATCTGGTTGGCATTCTAAGTGTGTTGAATATTGAAAGTGTTTATCATTTTGCAATTAACTTGTCTTCTTTTCTAAAGGTAACAAGAAGCATTTGTGAATATTAGTGGGTACTAGTATTTTGTAATGATTCAGATGATCTTTCACTATTGTTAAAATTTATATAATCTTACTAAAACTGTTACATTAATAAAATGTCAAAATAAAGCCTGCATGTAATGAGGTACAAACAGCATTTTGAATAAGTGTTTTAAACAAACACATGACTTTGTTTAAGCTAACTAGAGGCAATTTTATAAACTCTGACAGTTCTAAATCTTTTCCAAGTTCTTGCATGGGTTTATTTTTTTCAAGACTCTTAAGTACTAAAAAAATTAAAAAGCAACTAATGAATATTTAATACAAATTATTTATACAGATGACTAGGTAAGGATCATGGATCATTCAGTAACGAGTCTAATTCAGTTCAATTAAGGTGTGTGCATGTCTTGGGGAAAGGACAGTGGGAAAGCAGGACAGAATGATGGGGTCTGAATATATTTCCATTTCTCCTAAGTTACTCTTTCCTGTCATAAAATAGAAATAAATTCATGTTTTAAAATTTAAGTTGGATGAATACCACATACACATATACCTTAGGCTGTACTTTCTGTCCATTTAGTCAAACTTATAAAAGAGAAGAAGAATGTGTTTTCTGGGGCAAGTAATTTGTACCAGGAATGCACGAATCGATAGATTTTTAAAAATGATCTCAATAGAACTTCTGTGCCAACTCATATGATAGAAATACTAGATGTGCCATACTGAAATTGCTTTTTTCCCATAGAGATTTACTGACAAATTCAAACCCTTAGACATTTTAAACGTAGAGTTTATGCAGTGATAAATGTCATTAACCATTCCTCTGTTATTTGGTTCATCCGTTTGTCTATGGATCTATGCCTTTTCATTAGATGTCCTAAAGAAAAGAAAGTTCAATTTGTTCCTCTTAGCTCAATTGCTTTTCAAACAATAGAAATGAAAATTGAATTAAAAAAATTTTTTAATGTTAAAAAGAATTTTAAAAATAGAAATGAAAACTGACTAATTGAAATTCCATATGATGAAATTGTTTATAAAGTTTTAAATTTAAAAAATGAATAAATTATAAAGACAATGCTCTCAGACTCAGAAGGTCAGTGAAATCTGGACACAGTTGAACATTTAAGAACAACTTTTGGATGATTTCCTCATCAGTAACAATTATTCTACCTTTGAAAAATAGTCCATTAATTTGAAAGTATAACACCTATTACATAATGACTACAACAGTACAAATGGACTAAAGAGATGTCACCCCTCTGCCAGTCGAACATACTTGTAGCACCCCCAATTTATTATCAATCTTCTTAACTACTGAAATTCTTCTTACAGTTGCTTAACTATAGTGTTTCCAAAAATTTTAGGAGCTTCTCATCTCCTTCAGTGGGTAACTAATCTGCCGGCAATGCAGGAGACACAGGTAGATGCAAGTTCAATCCTCGGGTCAGGAAGATACCATGAAGAAGGAAATGGCAACTCACTCCAGTATTCTTGCCTGGAAAATCCCATGGACAAAGGAGCCTGGTGGACTATATAGTCCATAGGGTCCCAAAGAGTCAGATACAACTGAAACAAGTGAGAGGTGGTAAAAAAAGAATTGAATAGAAAGAATGATAAAATATCCTTGGGTCCTTTTCTTTCAGAAAAAGGCATATGAGTCAAAAACAAGATATAGTATCTTGATGTTATCAGGATTACTACCTACCACTTGTAATGATTAATATACCTATACCACATTAGTGGAGAAAAAAAGTTTTCATTTACATTTCTCATTTGATCTTTAAACTGATCTTAATAGATAGATTTTTAATAAAGCTATTTCTCATCATCAATTAACAATAAGCAAAATCAATTTAAGAGACTTGTCCAAGATCTTACGTTAAGCAGCAGGAGAGCAGAAACTCAGCCACTAGGTTCTGATTCCAGCTACAGTGTCTTTCCCCATCATGCTAAGCTGCTAATACAGTCAATTCCCAAATTCAGATTACCTGTCTTACAGTTTATTAAATGACATTCAGGCACTGCTCTCACTTCTGCCAGACCTTCATTTCAATAACATTCTACCACTTTTAAATTCAAGGAGTCGTGTGAGAGAACCCATGACATTTGTGACTATTAAGCAGAGAAAGGTCAGGTGCAAAGAAAAATTTCAGAATACTATTGTATTAATATTACAAGTCTAGATTTTGAACCAGGATACTATTAGAAAGCTGAAGTACTTGGAACTTATACATTTTCATAATTTTACAGAAACACCTAGATTATTTTTTTTTTTCTGCCTCTTTTGTAGGAATGGTAAGTCAACTATGAGCAAATATTTTAATTAAACATTAAGAAGGGGTAAAAAAAAAACCACTTTGGAAAGCATACAGAAAAGGTAGTTGGCGTTGAATCACTTATAAAACGGAACCTCAGGGGGTCTAACAGAAATGCACCTTCGGTCGACTTTTGCTTCTGAAATTCCTCGCTTGACTTCCCGTCCCAGTGCACGTGGACATGACAGCTGCCGCGAGAGGTGTGGAGCGGGGGGCTCCGGGCGTCAGAGGGTCCGGGGGTTGTACTCTGGCAGTTTCCTGATCTTCTCCTTCTCCGCCTTACTTTCGTCTCTTGCGATCACCAAGGAGTGTGAGTAACCCATGGCCACCTGCTCTGTGAAGATGCCGTCGAGCGTCTTCACCTCCTGAGCTACCGTGGAAGACTTTGGCTTGTGGTCCCCATAGCCCAGCTCCCCGAAGGTCGGCGAGGGGCCCCAGCTGATCGTGCTCTCGTCCGCAGCCACGATGATGCTGCTCTTCCCACAAGCCACGCTCCGGATTCTCCAGCCACAGAGGTCCTGCACGGCCTTCGGGTACATGGTGGACTCCCGGGACGTGTTGGTGGCCCCCCAGAAAAACAGACCACCTACTTCACTGACAGCGAAGGAGCAGGTGTAGCCAGCGTAGATCTGGGACGCCCCACGCCCCGGGAAGTCGAACAGCTTCACCAGGCGGGGGACCATCTCATCCTTCTGCTCAGCGTGGCCCAGCCGGCCGTAGCCACCGAAGCCCCAGGAGAAGACCTGCTTCTGGGAGTCCAGGACCAGCGTGTGGTTAGCGCCACACGCCACGTCCCGCACCACCACATTCGGGACGGGCAAGATCTGGCCATCTTTCGTCTTCTCGATGAAGATGGCCACGCGCCGGGGCACCAGCTCGCAGTCATACTCTATCCGCTGCGCCCGGGCGATGAACTTGCCGTCCGAGTTGTGTCTCATCCTCAGCCACCATCGGCGCCTCGGCTCCCTGAGGGAGAGCCTGCCGCCGCCGGCCTGAAGAGGTCTGAAGGGCGCGCGGCCCCAGGGAGCCGACTAGATTATTATTTTAAAATTTTTTCTCATCCCTTCCCCATCACCCGTTTTTTGGAAAAGCTATCTGTTGATGAAATCCTCTTTTGACTTTTCCTTCACCTCCACAGAAACTTTTTAAGCTCTCTAACTGCAATATCTCCCTCACAGAAGCTTTGTTAGTGACCAAATGCACTATCTGGGCAGGCTAGCAGGATTGCTGATAATAGGCTGAAATTCAGGGAAAACATCCCCCCTACGTGGCATTTTATTGATCATGAGCATCATAAATACATTATATTCAATTTTATGTTCTCGGTCCCCAGCAGGCTGCCAAGCATATAGTGAAATAATAGTGAATGTTTACTATTAATGAGTGAATACATAATAAGTCATGGAAATTGCATTGGCAAGAGTCAGTAAGTAACTGCCATAAAATTACAAGATGTTATAACAGAATCCATAGTAACATCATAAGCAAAATTTGAATTGACCATTTTCTTTCACTTTTTTCTCCTGTGCATATCACATGCACATGAGTCAATAAATTATAGATTTTTATCACAGTAATTCTGAAATTTTGAGAAGTTGTTTCTATGACTATATCCCTAAACATAATTTTTTATGTCTGCCTAAAGGTCCACTAAAAGGGTACAAGAATTTACCTCAACATTTCTCCATTAGATGACATTTAGGCTGCTTCAATAATTTTGTAATTTTTAAAATGACTATCTGTTTACAAATATATCTATATACAAATATATCTATATACAAATATATCTATATACAATTTGTATAAAAATATACAAATTTACAAATATTGGATTATTTCTTTAGGACAGATTCCTAAGAAAAGAATTTAGAGTAGAAGGATATAAATAATTTTTAAGGAGAAAAATTTTTTCAAAATCTAGCTCAATATTAGTGCTTGAATACACCAATTTCTCTGTTCAGTAGCTATTATCATCTTTATTATGTTAATGTGATGAAAAAATGTCAGCTTATTCAGTTAACTGACCTGTCTTTTATTCTTTTGAGTTTGAACATTTCTGTTGACTAATCAATGATCAATATTTTCTTTTATAATACAATGTCTTTCATTAACTTATTCAATAATATTTACTGAATGCTTACTCTATCAAACACTAGTTAACACTAAGAATTTAAAGTTAAAAGCAAAGTCCTTACTTTCTTACTGTTTGCAGTCTATTGCATACATAAAGGCCACAGGGAGCAAAAATTAATTGCTGGTGTTCATCTTTTTCCTTTTATAATTTGTTATTAAGTAGTTTCCATTATTTGACAAAATAGAATCCAAGAACTTTCTTCCTGAAGTATAGATAAAAAAGTAGATAAAGCACACATTGTTAATATGAACTGCAATATAAAATAAGCACAAAGGTGCTGAGATACAAAGCTAGGAATTTGATAATGTCAAATGAATCACTTAGTAAAACAACATTGCCTATATACAATTTAAAAATGCAGATGATTAATAATCTCTTCTCCTTTATAAAATTTCCAAGTCTTCTTTTGTGACATTTGATTAAAATAAATTATTTTTTCTGCACAATATTCTTTCTTTCCAAAATTCTTGACTATTATCACATCTGTTTAAAATAACAACCATCAGCATTCTATTTATTTTATTCAATGATCAGTTTTAGGACACTGTCATTTGAAAAGTTAGGACAATTATGTAACATATTTAAGTCCATGGATCAATCTCGGAACTCATTGGAGCTAATATTTAACATTTGTGTCACTGTCATTGTTTACAAAGCACACTCAGAATAATAACATCTTGGAATCTGCAGCAAGACATGGGAGGAGAGATGATGCATCACAGTCCTCTTCCAGTAATACTGTTATGAAAAGAGCTGGAAGCCTCTAGCAAGGTATATAACACTCAAACAACAGTTATCACAAACTTTCTTTCCACCTATCCTCAGTCTTTTCTCTCTAAATATCTCTGGGCCTCACAATTACTCTTTCCTCTTCAATTAACATCTTTACTACAACTGACTAATTAGAAAATTTCTACCAATATCTAATGTCCCTAATGTCTCCCCATATTTTTCCTCATCTCTACCTTCCTTCATGCTTTGGGCAAACTCATTTCTGTTTGTTCCCACAGGATTTTGTAACTTCCCTTACACCATCACAAATGGTAATACCGTTATATATTTTTTGTTTCTTCCTCTCCCTCCCTCCATCCCTACTGCTCCTTCAACTCTGCCTCACCAGGAATTCAGCACCTAGGACCACTCCTGATGTGTGCTGGGTGCTTAAGTGACTGTCGGCAGCAAGTGTGAATAACTGAATTGATTATACAAGTTTGGAGCACTGCAGGTTGGGGTAGAAACAGTTCATGTGAACCTGTCTGTAGTACTATGTGTGGTTAGTCGCTCAGTCGTGTCTGACTCTTTACAACCCCACGGACTGTAGCCCGCCAGGATCCTCTGTCCATGGGGGTTGTCCAGGACAACCCACTGGAGTGGGTTGCCATGCCCTCCTCCAGGGGATCTTCCCAACCCAGGGATCAAACCCAGGTCTCCCACACTGCAGGCAGATTCTTTATGACTGAGCCACCAGGGAAGCCCTAAGTGTACAGATTCTGGGGAAGATAGGAAAAGAAAATGGAGTAGGCTCACCAACAAACTTAATTAGGATTCCATCTTTAGGAGTTTGTCTGAAAAGTCCTAAGAACTTAATTATCATTAACTCCTTTTCATTGTATCTGAAATTCCATTGTGTTAACTTGTTCTACAGGGCACTTAAACATACCTCATAATTTGAAATATTTTGTATGAATATAATAAACATAAAATATTTTATTCCCCTGAAAGTGAAAGTGAAGTTGCTCAGTCGTGTCCAACTCTTTGTGACCCCATGGACTGTAGCTACCAGGCTCCTCTGTCCATGGAATTTTCCAGGCAAGAATACTGGAGTGGGTTGCCATTTCCTTCTCCAGGAGATCTTCCCGACCCAGGGATTGAACCTGGGTCTCCCGCATTGTAGGCAGACGCCTTACCGTCTGAGCCACCAGGGAACTCCTTTATTCCCCTATAAAAGGAAATTCAGTTTTTATCATCACTACTTTTAATTTTTGATGAAGAAATAGTTGTCTACACTGAACTTACTTTTGTACAACAAAACAAAAAGTGGAGGAATATTTTATAAAACTCTGAAAAATTTATCTTACCTTAGACTATAAATTATCACTATTAAAGGTAACAAAATAAATCTATCTCATATATTTGTTCTATGGAGAAAAATTCTAACAAATAGAGAGGTCCACGATACCTTTTCAGAAATTCCAAGAGTCTTATGTATTTTGGAACTTAGTCTGGCTTGGATTTCTGAAAGGTAAAATATTGCTAATACTCGGTAACAGTATTAAGTCCTCAGTGGGGTCTGAAGCAGCACTCCATAATCAAGTGCATTAATATCTGTGCAATGAATCATATATTGAAGATAAATAATATAAATAAAAACTAAACAGACTTTATTTTTTTTTTCCCTGACAAAGTTTACAGCTGCATGATCTATGGAAAAAATTTCGACTTCTAGGACTCTTAAATTTTATGACCATGGATAAGAGATTATAAAATTGAACTGTTTAAGCTTATATTCTAGACTGTTTATGTGAAAGTTGAAACAAACAACAGTGAAACATAATTCCTAAGTTTATATACATCAAGCTTAATATCTTAAAATCTCTAACTAGGTACCATATTGAACTGTCATAGTTTCTAAACTTAAAC
The DNA here is from genome assembly GCF_963930625.1 of Muntiacus reevesi. Classification (NCBI taxonomy): domain Eukaryota; kingdom Metazoa; phylum Chordata; class Mammalia; order Artiodactyla; family Cervidae; genus Muntiacus; species Muntiacus reevesi. Next base: position 35,990,303 of record NC_089254.1, on the reverse strand, counting down.
TTGAATGAATAAGCTTACATGCATAAAAAGTTTCTGTTTGCCAATGCTCATAGAACATTCACATACATTGATCCTACATTGGCCATGAGATGAATATCAATGTATTACAAGGCTTACAAGTGTAGAAAATGTTTATTGACCATGTTTGACATTAAACTAGAAACTACATAAAGAAACCCTAAAAAAAAAAATTCCTATCCTCTTAATCAGTTCAGTTTAGTTCAGTTGCTCAGTCGTGTCTGACTCTTTGCATCCCCATGGACTGTAGCACACCAGGCTTCCCTTTCCATCACCAACTTCCAGAGCTTATTGAAACTCATGTCCATCAATGGGACACCATCCAACCATCTCATCCTCTGTCATCTTCTCCTCCCACCTTCAATCTTTCCTAGTATCAGGGTTTTTCCAAGGAGTCAGTTCTTTGCATCAGGTGGCCAAAGTATTGGAGTTTCAGCTTCAGCATCAGTCCTTCCAATGAATATTCAGGATTGATTTCCTTTAGGATGGACTGGTTGAATGTTCGTGCAGTCCAAGGGACTCTCAAGAGTCTTCTCCCGAGACACATACAGACTAAAAGTGAAGGGCTGGAAAAAAATATTTCACGCAAACGGAGAACAAAAGAAAGCAGGAGTCGCAATACTCATATCAGATAAAATAGACTTTCAAATAAAGGATGTGAAAAGAGACAAAGAAGGACACTATATAATGATCAAAGGATCAATCCAAGAAGAAGATATAACAACTATAAATATATATGCACCCAGCATAGGAGCACCACAATATGTACGGCAAACGCTAACGAGTATGAAAGAGGAAATTAATAGTAAAACAATAATAGTGGGAGACTTTAATACCCCACTCACAACTATGGATAGATCAACTAAACAGAAAAGTAACAAGGAAACACAAACCTTAAATGACACAATGGACCAGCTAGACCTAATTGCTATCTATAGGACATTTCACCACAAAAAAATCAACTACACCTTTTTCTCAAGTGCACACAGAACCTTCTCCAGAATAGATCACATCCTGGGCCACAAATCTGGTCTTGGAAAATTCAAAAAAATTGAAATCATTCCAGTCATCTTTTCTGATCACAGTGCAGTAAGATTAGATCTCAACTACAGGAAAAAAAATTGTTAAAAATTCAAACATATGGAGGCTAAATAACACGCTTCTGAATAACCAACAAGTCATAGAAGAAATCAAAAAAGAAATCAAAATATTCATGGAAATGAATGAAAATGAAAACACAACAACCCAAAACCTATGGGACACTGTAAAAGCAGTGCTAAGGGGAATTTCATAGCATTACAGGTTTACATCAAGAAACATGAAAAAAGCCAAATAAATAACCTAACTCTACACCTAAAGCAATTAGAGAAGGAAGAAATGAAGAACCCCAGGGCTAGTAGAAGGAAAGAAATCTTAAAAATTAGGGCAGAAATAAATGCAAAAGAAACTAAAGAGACCATAGCAAAAATCAACAAAGCTAAAAGCTGGTTTTTGAAAAAATAAACAAAATTGACAAACCATTAGCAAGACTCATTAAGAAACAAAGAGAGAAGAACTAAATTAACAAAATTAGAAATGAAAATGGAGAGATCACAACAGATAACACTGAAATACAAAGGATCATAAGAGACTACTACCAGCAGCTCTATGCCAATAAAATGGACAACTTGGATGAAATGGACAAATTCTTAGAAAAGTATAACTTTCCAAAACTGAACCAGGAAGAAATAGAAGATCTTAACAGACCCATCACAAGCAAGGAAATCGAAACCATAATCAGAAAACTGCCAGCAAACAAAAGCCCAGGACCTGATGGCTTCACAGCTGAATTCTACCAAAAATTTAGAGAAGAGCTAACACCTATCTTACTCAAACTCTTCCAGAAAATTGCAGAAGGTAAACTTCCAAACTCATTCTATGAGGCCACCATCACCCTAATTCCAAAACCAGACAAAGATGCCACAAAAAAAAGAAAACTACAGGCCAATATCACTGATGAACATAGATGCAAAAATCCTTAACAAAATTCTAGCAAACAGAATCCAACAACATATTAAAAAAATCATACACCATGACCAAGAGGGCTTTATCCCAGGAATGCAAGGATTCTTTAATATCCGCAAATCAATCAACGTAATACACCACATTAACAAATTGAAAGATAAAAACCATATGATTATCTCAATAGATGCAGAGAAAGCCTTTGACAAAATTCAACACTCATTTATGATTAAAACTCTCCAGAAAGCAGGAATAGACGGAACATACCTTAACATAATAAAAGCCATATATGACAAACCCACAGCAAGCATCACCCTCAATGGTGAAAAATTGAAAGCATTTCCCCTGAAATCAGGAACAAGACAAGGGTGCCTACTCTCACCACTACTATTCAACATAGTGTTGGAAGTTTTGGCCACAGCAATCAGAGCAGAAAAAGAAGTAAAAGGAATCCAGATAGGAAAAGAAGAAGTGAAACTCTCTCTGTTAGCAGATGACATGATCCTCTACATAGAAAACCCTAAAGACTCTTCCAGAAAATTACTAGAGCTAATCAACGAATATAGTAAAGTTGCAGGATATAAAATTAACACACAGAAATCCCTTGCATTCCTATACACTAACAATGAAAAAACAGAAAGAGAAATTAAGGAAACAATACCATTCACCATTGCAATAAAAAGAATAAAATACTTAGGAGTATATCTACCTAAAGAAACGAAAGACCTATACATAGAAAACTATAAAACACTGATGAAAGAAATCAAAGAGGACACAAACACATGGAGAAACATACCGTGTTCATGGATTGGAAGAATCAATATTGTCAAAATGGCTATTCTACCCAAAGCAATCTATAGATTCAATGCAATCCCTATCAAGCTACCAACGGTATTTTTCACAGAACTAGAACAAATAATTTCACAATTTGTATGGAAATAGAAAAAATCTCGAATAGCCAAACTAATCTTGAGAAAGATGAATGGAACTGGAGGAATCAACCTGCCTGACTTCAGACTCTACTACAAAGCCACAGTCATCAAGACAGTGTGGTACTGGCACAAAGACAGAAATATAGACATATGGAACAGAATAGAAAGCCCAGAGATAAATCCACGAAACTATGGACACCTTATCTTTGACAAAGGAGGCAAGGATATACAATGGAAAAAAGACAACCTCTTCAACAAGTGGTGCTGGGAAAACTGGTCAACCACTTGTAAGACAATGAAACTAGAACACTTTCTAACACCATACACAAAAATAAACTCAAAATGGATTAAAGATCTAAATGTTAAGACCAGAAACTATAAAACTCCTAGAGGAGAACATAGGCAAAACACTCTCCGACATGAATCACAGCAGGATCCTCTATGACCCACTTCCCAGAATATTGGAAATAAAAGCAAAACTAAACAAATGGGACCTAATGAAACTTAAAAGCTTTTGCACAACAAAGGAAACTATAAGCAAGGTGAAAAGACAGCCCTCAGATTGGGAGAAAATAATAGCAAATGAAGAAACAGACAAATGATTAATCTCAAAAATATACAAGCAACTCCTGAAGCTCAATTCCAGAAAAATAAATGACCCAATCAAAAAATGGGCCAAAGAACTAAACAGACATTTCTCTAAAGAAGACATACAGATGGCTAACAAACACATGAAAAGATGCTCAACATCACTCATTATCAGAGAAATGCAAATCAAAACCACAATGAGGTACCATTACACGCCAGTCAGGATGGCTGCTCTCCAAAAGTCTACAAGCAGTAAATGCTGGAGAGAGTGTGGAGAAAAGGGAACCCTCTTACACTGTTGGTGGGAATACAAACTAGTAGAGCCACTATGGAAAACAGTGTGGAGATTTCTTAAAAAACTGGAAATAGAACTGCCATATGACCCAGCAATCCCACTTCTGGGCATACACACTGAGGAAACCAGATCTGAAAGAGACATGTGCACCTCCATGTTCATCACAGCACTATTTATAATAGTCAGGACATGGAAGCAACCTAGATGCCCATCAGCAGACGAATGGATAAGGAAGCTGTGGTACATATACACCATGGAATATTACTCAGCCGTTAAAAAGAATTCATTTGAATCAGTTCTAATTAGATGGATGAAACTGGAGCCCATTATACAGAGTGAAGTAAGCTGCTGACAGATAAAGATCATTACAGCATACTAACACATATAGATGGAATTTAGAAAGATGGTAATGATAACCCTATATGCAAAACAGAAAAAGACACAGATGTACAGAACAGACTTTTGGACTCTGTGGGAGAAGGCGAGGGTGGGATATTTCGAGAGAACAGCATGTATATTATCTATGGTGAAACAGACCACCAGCCCAGGTGGGATGCATGAGACAGGTGCTCGGGCCAGGTGCACTGGGAAGACCCAGGGGAATCGGGTGGGGAGGGGGGAGGTGGGAAGGGGGATCGGGATGGGGAACACATGTAACTCCATGGCTGATTCATGTCAATGTATGACAAAACCCGCTGCAATGTTGCAAAGTAATTAGCCTCCAACTAATAAAAATAATTGAAAAAAAAAAAAAAAAGAGTCTTCTCCAACACTACAGTTCGAAATCATCAATTCTTCGGTGCTCAGCTTTCTTTATAGTCAACTCTCACATCCATACATGACTACTGGAAAAACCATAGCTTTGACTACCTGGACCTTTGTTGGCAAAGTAATGTCTCTGCTTTTTAATATGTTGTCTAGGTTGGTCATAGGTTTTCTTTCAAGGAGTAAGTGTCTTAATTTCATGGCTGCAGTCACCATCTGCGGTGATTTTGGAGCCCCTAAAAATAAAGTCGGTCACTGTTTCCATTATTTCCCCATCTATTTGCCATGAAGTGATGGGACCAGATGCCATGATCTTAACATTACTGTTATAAAAATATTTCCCTAATAATTCTTATGCCAAAAAGGAAAAAAATGTCAAGAAATTACAAATTTCCTATAGAAATGATATGAATCTCTGAATATAGGAAACTATAGCAGAACTTGATGGAAAAGATATAGAATAAAAGTCACTGAACTAATGAAGAAAAGGTTAAATAAATTAAAACATTATATCTAAAAAGAAAAATTAATAAAAACAAAAGTTAAAATAAGCCAAGTGTATAATCAGTAAAGATAAGAAATTAGATAATCTATAGCAAATAATCTGGGAAATATCTTTTTTCATGAACAGTAAAATTATTTACAAACCTAGTTAAAAATAAAAGGAAGCAAATATACAAAATAAGGAAGAAAATTGATATAAATGTACAGTGGGAATTAACTATGAGTTATTACTTTTTCAAACTCTCTAAAAACATATTAGAAAATATAAATGAAAGGATAATTTTCTAGAAAAATACTAATAAAACTGACTACAGAAGACAGAAATTCAGACCAATTTTTATAAAAGAAACTGCGAACATAATCAATTCCAATTCTCTCAAAATGTCAAATATTGAATTCTATAAAATACTTAAGGAAAAAACTTGATAGCCTGTTTAAACCATTTCAAAGCATAAACAAAGGAAAACTTCCCAATTCTTATAAAGGAACAGACAGAGCTTTAATATATAAAACATTACAAAAAAAGAATAAAGCTGGAGAATAATTTTATCTATTCATGAAAAAAATGAAAACCTAAATAAAATACTAGGAAAAATAATACAACCAACTGAAGCTAATGTTACAAAAGTGAATTTGCTTCACCACAAGAAAAAAATCATAGAATCTTCTCCACTGACATGCAAAGGCATCTGAACATTTAATGTGCATCCTTAATAACAAATAAATAGGTAATTTCTTAATATATTACAACAAATATTCAATGATCAATATTGAAAAAAGTTTCTTTGAAATGAGCTACCAGAGAAGAATGTCTATCATAACCTCATTTAAAATTGTGAGGGCTATACTGGCAGACTTTACTAGAAAAGATGAAATGAAACTAGATTTCCACTTTCAACCAAGAAATAAAATGAAAAATTGACCCTTGCTGTCTTGTGGAAGACATACTCTAGGATTATCCCAATGAGTCATGTCTTTGTATACTTTTCTTCACTCAAGCGCAGGCTTGAGATGTAATCTGCTTCTAGTCAAGAGAATATGACAAAGGTGAAGAGATTCTGTAGACAGAACAAAAGTCCCAAATCAGCTGACTCAAACCTAATCAAAAAGGATCCTGTCCTGACTGGGCCTCACTCTAAAAATCTGCCCTAGACATAGTCGCCATGTTGTAAGGGGTGCAAGGAAATATAGGTGGCTTCTGCTAACTGTGACAAGCCCCTGGGTAAGAGGTGACAAGAAAATGGAGACCTCAGACCTAGAGCCACAAGGAGCTTGAGTTCTGTTAACAGACACAAGAGCTTAGAAGAGGACTCCAAGGTTCAGGAAAGAGTTTCGTTCCACCAACACCCTGATTTCAGGCTTACGAGACTCTGACGAGAGGACCCAATTATGCTATGCCTGGACTTCTGACCTATGGAAACTGTAAGATAAGCGTGTGTGTGTTGTTTTAAGCCACTTAGTTTGTGGCAATTTAATACACATGTAAGAAACGAATAAACAGAAACTTCCATTAAATAGGGTTGGAAGACCAGAAAGGGGAGCTCTCAGGCCCTGTAACAGCAGAGCCCGACAAGAAGATGACTGCTCTTCTTTCCTGGTAAGGACTCAGCCAAGGAAAAGTCCTAGACTCTTTGTTTACTTCTGATAAAACCTTAAAGCGAGGCTCAAAAAGGTTTTTTACTGGTTTTTATTAATGTAACTGCATCCCAAAACAAAAGGCAAAATGATTTTAAGGAACACAACAAAAGTCAGCAATCAACAACAATAACAACAAAACCCACAGCATCAAAAACACAATAACTGGTATCCAGTAAAAGAAAATTACCAGGTAGGTAAAAGAAGAAAATGTAAAATATACTCCATAATTAGGAGAAAAAAAATCAGTAATAGAAACCAACTATGAAATAACAGAGATGGACAATCAGGCAAACAGACAGGCAGGCACTGAAGCAGCTGTTGTACATATGCTGTTTTTGTTCAAGGAAGCAGAGGAAAACATGAGCACAATGAGTGAAATGAAAGATATTTTAAGACACAATGCAATCTCTATAAATAAAAAATATGATCGCTGAAATGAAAAATATACTGAATTAGGCAGTGCAGGAAATCCATATAATTTTTCAGGTCTGACCACAGGCCATTGTGGAGACAAGCCACATTGGGAAAACTGTCCTTCCCACACCAGACTTTGGCATATTCGTTTCTGAACAGAGTTGAGGTCAAGGACTCAATTGGCTGGCCATGCTGCTTGCATACCTCCATTCCTAGTCCTGGTACTTTCATTCTTAGATATCTTTATCTGGGGCCTTGAGCAGAGGTCTGCAAGTACTTCTGCTCAGTCCTCCTTTCAGGTCAGGGGAGAGATTGGGCCTTAAGGACAGAAGAAAACATTGAAGACATTTCACCCTTTACTCCAGTACCCAGTCCTTCTCCACCTCTAGCCCTTCCCCCTTGCCTTCTTTTCTACCCCAGTGAACACAAAATTGCCTAGGCCTTTTGTTGTCTGTGTTGCATGGGGAGGTGGGGGTGTAGGTCAACAGTGAGAAAACAAGTCTGCACTGATCCAATCCACTTTAACCTCCAAGAGGTGTATTCTATGGGAGATAATGAACAGAAATGGAAACTTTCTCTGGTTTATCCTCTTGCTTACACCATCACAGTAAGTGTTGAAGGCTTAACTCTTATTTTGGGCTAGTTGCTTTCATGAGCTACTCCAACACTTGTAGCTAAGATCAGCTCTCTTCCAGCTCAGCAGAGTTCCTAACAGCACAGAAATAAAAAAGACTGAAAAATAGTGAAAAATATCTATGACCTATGAAAAACCTTGTATGTTAAACCTACAAGTTTAACATCATATAATTGGCAACCCAGAAAAAGGAGTCGAGGGTGGCATGCAAGGGAAAAAAAAAAACTAAACTAAAAATAATAGCCCAGGTTTTCTAAATTTTGAAGAAAATTATAAATCCACAGATCCAAAAAGCTTGAGTCCCAAAAAATTTTGTAAAGGAAGATATAAATTATCATTTGTAAATAATATGATTTTATACTTAAACATTTGATGAAAATGTATTTTAACAACATAACTCAGTAACATGTTACACAATTAAAAATTAATAGCCATATATTTGGAAGAAAAAATTTTTTACAGTAGTAAAAAAAAACAATAACTAAAGTATCTAGAAATAATACTTGTAAGATTTTGCAAAACCTAACTTCTGAAAGTGAGGAAATAAATATTGACTTATTCTAAATATATACCTTATTATTCTACAGAATATTCTTGAATAAAAAATCTCAATTATAAAGTAATGCCAATTTTCTCTAAATGAATTCCAATGAAATACCAAAATAATTTTAAGTTGATAAGAGAAGATTACCAAATCTCACAAAATATATGGAACACATGGGGAAAAAGTAAGACTAGTTCTATTATTGCATAAAGCCATATGAATTAAAAAACAATTTCATATTGAGACATAAACATACAGTCAGAAATGGAGATTTTAAAAAAATAGACATAAATAATTAGTATGTGGCAAATAAGGCATTTCCAGTCAGTGGAGTAAATATTGATCAATAAATGGTCTCAAGGCAGTGTAAAAACTCTTAAAGTTTGAGGGTAATGGCTATAAAACAAGCTGGATCTTTTCCATGTTCCTTTTGCCTATGAGAATTCCAGAAGAGTCAAAGATTCAACTGGAAAAAGTATCTTCTAAAATTTTTTTAAAGATTAAAAAAATAATCATGACATGAAGTTCTTTCTAAACATGACTGCAAACATTAGACTATGAAAGAATTAATTTGATCACCTAAAATTCTTAGTGCATGTATAAAATGAATATTATAAACATAAAACATGCCTCTTTGTTTTGTAAAATGCATGTATTCACAAAAAGAATGATAAAGTTTTATATTAAAAAGTTCAAACATCAATAAAAATACTAGTAAACAATGGGAAATAAAGTACTTAAACAAGTACCATATTCCTTAAATTTATACATATATATGTATACATATCGCCATATGCCTTAAATTTTTTAAAATATCTTTAAAAACTCTTTGTAAATTAGTAAATTTCAGATTAACAAAATTATTCAACAATAACCAGCACAATGGCTGAGAGTCATTCTTATAATTTATTTTCTAAGTACAATAGAATTTTGTTTTTTGACAACTGAGTAACTATAGGTTTAAATATGAGTTATTTGGAAAGCCCACTACACATGTGATTTATAATCTGAAATTTTAGTTTGAATCAATTAACTTATTTACACTGAGCCTAGCTATCTGCACAGGATTTACAACTATTATTTTGATTAATTGATTACTAATTTATTTAGCTTACGCAGTAACTTAATAGTGGGATAAAACTACATGAAATGTGTGTGTGTTTTTGTATAAGCTATTGCCAGTGATACAGAAGAAATCTAAGAAGCTACAACTGGGCAATTTGATTTTTAAAAATCAAGAAGAGGAATTTCTTTAGTTTTACTCCCTAAACAAACAGTATGTGAAAGGACAGAACTACTGGACCATTTTCCCCTGACACCATATAAGGCTTTGCTAAGAACTTTTCCATGTCCTTACGCTACACATAGCATTGTCTACTCAAATTTGGGAGATTTGCGAACGTTTTGAATTTATCTTTAACACTTAATTTTTTTGTCCTTCCTGTATCAGGCACTGTTTCACTTCTTGGTTCTCTGAAGTTAACCAAACAAAACCTGTTTTGTTTTGTTCAGTGCTTTGCTCAGCTGCCTATAGAGTGAATGCTTGTGAGGAAATCACCAGGCTTTTCCTTACATAGTTTGAGAATCATCTGATGAGTATCTCCCTGGAATCAATTGTCTACAAGTTTAGATGTTCAGTGAAAATACCAGTGCAGAAAGAGCACCAAACATGTAAGTAAAAGACTTGCTATCTTAAGGCACTCTTTTATACATAACAATTTAGCAAGAACAAATTCAGAATGACCCAGTGCTGCCGTAGCTACAGTACGGTGAGCTGTACCTACCAACCACTTTACTATGGCACTGTGATGACTCCAGCCCTAGCAATGTGAAGAATGTAGCTGTGCAAAGTAAAATTATTTGATGCATGACAATAACATTACTGAGCATTTATGTACCAAGTAAAAATAAAAACAAGTTTATGAATAAAGGTATTCACAGTAGCATTACTTACGCTATTTTTTTAAAAGCTGGAAATAATCTAAGGAGATGAGTCCATAATCATAGAACCTCAATATAACATTGTATAAGCCTCTTAACATGGAAATATTTATTTTGAAATATTAAAAAAGCAAAAGCATACATAATGGTATTGACCACAGCTCATTAAAAAACTGAGGCATCTCCAGGATCAAAATGTGTACTTAGCTTTACTCTCAGAGCATATCTTCAGTATATATGGCACCTCAGTATATAAGAGTTGGTGTATTAAGCAATACTTATTATGAAGAAAAATATCTTATAAATTGGATACAGATTAGACAGAAAGATAAAATCAACCTATTTTGTCTCCATTTTATTGCTGTGATTTAGTGCTTTGGAGAGGTACTACTGTTGAAGGTCTACCTTGGGGATGAAACATACTTCACTTACTTCTTACTGTAAGAAATAGACTGTAAGATTAGATAGCTTCACAGACCGCTGATGACGTAATTCCATCTTCACCTTCATATCAGTTTAAGTGCGCCAAGTAGCAAAAACAGTCTATACGTATCACCTGAACTAACATTGTTACTGAACATGAAAACTGAAATCTGTATTCAGATAAATTTGGATCCAAATACATGTTTTACCAAATAAATGATTTTTCACAAGGAATCCTCATGTCTCCCTTAAAAGGCAAACAAGCTAATGCGTTTATCATTAATTCATTGGGAAAATTTGGTTTAAACAAATTTTAAACTAAACTTTTACTCCATATGTTACAATATACCTGTGCCAGGAAGTAGTTTGAATTACTCCAAATCATGCAACTGATTTTTTCTGTTCAAGCTCAACAAGTTTATTAATAATTTCTTCTTAATAGTGTGTGTGCTCTTAGGCAACAAATAATAACAAGAATTCTGCACTACTTCTTCAACAGGTATCCTCGGGGCTGAATCTATGATTTACATTTTAGTCTTTATTCTCTGGCCTCTCAAGTATAATTTGCTCCTCAGAAGAAAAATTCTTTCTGTTCCTCATGGGCCAGTGTCTCATAAAACCCCATATCAGAGGAAATCTATGACCCACCACGGTCTGGCCTTAGATCAACCTCAACACACCTAACAGCTACTCTTTCACCTTCATCCTCACCAGAGCAGGGCTGCCAGGGCTGCCACAGAGTCTCCCACGAGTGAGGCAGCAGAGAAATCCAGATCCGACTTTTCAGTTGAAAAATATATGCCTCAGCCTCTTAGCTGCTTGTTACAGAGGCACAGATGCCACCCTGAAAGCTTAACAGAAGGTGGGAAACTTTATTTTAAAGCTTCATCTGTTCAGGAAAACAAAGAAAGAAGACACAACCCTTAGTTTATTAAGTTTGTTTATTAAACTAAGCGGAGTGGTGAAGGGCTGAGTTAAAAATCCTCCTAGAAGTTTGCATTGTGTTCTATTTACCAATTATTTATAGGTTGTTCATTAAATGGACATGTCATTCAGTTGCTAAGTCGTGTCGGACTCTTCTGCAACCCCACGGACTGCAGCCCACCAGGTTCCTCCTTCATAGGATTCCCCAGGCAACAATACTGGAGTGGTTGCATTTCCTTCTCCAAAAGGAGAATGGACTCACAGATTTAGGAAAGATGGTCTCCATTTAACTTATTAGGTCTGAATTACCAATGTAATAATATGTTATTACCTATATTCTAGTAGAATTCAATTTTTCTTATTTAACTGTACCTTCACTATATATATATACACACACACACACACACATATATATATATATCAGCCATTGAATTATAGTCAAAAGGCTTGTGCAAACATTTTTTCACTGCTCTTCTGAAAATTATTAAATGTGTAGGTAAACTATACAGTAAATAATTGTTTTTGATGGAAAATGGTATGATGTTTATGCCTAATGATTATGAATTTTAATTTTAGTGTAAACTTCACAATATTCTGCCTATATCAACATTTTTGTGTTTGACATTTTAGCAATGATGTGCATGGAATGAGTAGTTGGGGGAGAAGGGCATCTGCGGTGGCCAGATGCATCAGATAAACTCATTTTGGCCATAAATGGAATAAAATTTTTACAACTGGATCATCTCACCTTTTAACCAGCTATGAAATCTCTAGAGTAATAATATATAGGCTAGCATATTTATTCCATGTATTTTATTGAGCATCTGCTCTATGGTAGACACTGAATAAGATCAAGATTTTGAAAGACCACATTCCTTTCCCAATGAAGCCAAGAGAGTCTAGTGGGTGGGCCTAAGAAAATCTGCCAAATAATCTTGAAGCTACAGTATCGTTGGCAATGTGATAGGACTAGGTGCAGTTTCCCAGAGGATTATAGTGAACAGTCATTTATTGCTTCAGATAAGTTAGGAACTTACCATCCCCCCATATCTATGATATTGTTTCTGGATAATAAATAGAGATGCTTCCATGTGACCTAAGCAGGAGATAGGTATTTCACAGAGGATACAATTTATGCAAAAGCAAAGAGACAAGAAGAGCCATATGTGGTCTGAATGTTCACAGTGGCCTGAGTGCAGAGTCCCTCTGTGGGTATGATGAGAGGTGAGGTTCTTTCACAAAAGGTTAATAATTATAGTCTTACACATCATATCCAGAGAAGGCAATGGCACCCCACTCCAGTACTCTTGCCTGGAAAATCCCATGGATGAAGGAGCCTAGTGGGCTGCAGTCCATGGGGTCGCTAAGAGTCGGACACGACTGAGCAACTTCACTTTCACTTTTCACTTTCATGCATGAAGGAAATGGCAACCCACTCCAGTGTTCTTGCCTGGAGAATCCCAGGGACGGGGGAGCCTGGTGGGCTGCCGTCTATGGGGTCACATAGAGTTGGACACGACTGAAGTGACTTAGCAGCAGCACACATCATATCAAAGAAATTAAATTCATCTTGCAGAGTAATCTACAGGTTTGGAGAACGAATGAACAGACCCCTTTTTGAAATGTGTTCAGAAGACTGGAGAAAGAGTATGAGAGTGGGCTAACTCAGGAAATGAACTAAGAGTTAATATTTGTCAGGATTCCAACAAATGGCATACTCAACCTAGGATAAACCAGGAAGGGTGTGCACAAGGAATAATTTCAAACGCATAGGCAGAGCATAGGGGCATCAGGAAGGATGATGCATGAAACAAGCACTTTGAGCAGAAGGATGAGGAGAATGAAAGGTTATAGGAACCTAGACAAAGAGTTATGCAAAGTGACTGATTTGAAAAGGAGCATTGACCTATTGTCACAACACAGGCATCCTTAAAGACAGGGAAGGAACCAGGAGATTCAAAACCCCCAATCTCATTCTTCCCCAACTCTAATCTCCTGCTAAGGCTTTCTATAGCCAAACCCAACTGAAACTAGGGGGCATAGCCTCCTTGGGCACAAGGCCAGTAGAGAAGGCAAGAAAGTGGCTCTTTGGAGGATAAATGAACAATATCCAATATTGTAGTGATACTAATTTAATAACATAAGCAAAAGTCATGGGAATAAAGAAGATGGTAGCATTTGAAAAATATACAAAAAGTATAGTAACCAGGATGTGACCTAATGGTACCAAACAAAGACAAATAATAGTCAAATATGACTAAGACTTCTAGTTTGGGTACCTGAGGAGATGTAAGTGATGGTGTTAGTGATGTATTTCCATACACCTTGTTACTCCTGCTGATTTGGACTATTTCACTCCTAATTCTAGACTATTACTCTCCTATTTTCTTTAGGCTCATCCTCTTTTAAAATTCATACTAGTAATCCAACTATAACTCTTCTTGTTCTACAATCTAGTAATGCTAATGACCTCCCAGCCACTCCTGTGGGTCACTGAACTCTGAGTTCTAGCCTGCACTTAAATCTGCATGGATTAGACTCCTCAACAACTAAATCTAATATCAGCTATTCCATCTCTGGATGCTACCTGAATCATGGAATCATCCTGTACTTTTGTAGTTTAAAAGTAGAAAAGTAAAAGTTTGTAGAAAAACTCTTAATTATATCCTCTTAATTACATCTAAGAAATATTGTACAGAGCTAACTGGCAATCTGTTCCAGTCCTTTCCTTGTATATGCCTTACATATTTGTATAAATACATTAATTAAAGTATGTACATGATAACATTGGTATCTCAGAGGAAAGATAATTTTTTTCTTTTTTGCTTATCAAGGTTAGGCTTCACAAAGAATGTCAGTGTAATACATAACTCAAACACTGAAAGATTACAAGTCTGTTAGTTTCACAAAAAGCAAAAGGGTCTTCTATGAAGAGAACATTATGATCAATCATATAAAGGTATAAATACCATGTATAGTAGGAATTGGAAATAGTTCATTGCTAGATAGGATGATAAAGTGAGAGATGACAGAATCTTAAGGTAGAAACAGTGAGGAAATCTTATATTAGGTAAATATTACTTTATAAAGGATACCAGAATAGTATATCAGGAAAAATAACTTACATTATCAATTGAATGAATTCAATAATAGATTTTTAATAAAGATCTGTAATTGCCATTAATATAGAGAGAGGTGTATATAACAGTAGCGTATAGGAACATGATCTTATCTACTGTATTTTCTCAGCTCATAGGCTGGGTGGTTTGAAAACGGAAATTTATTTTCTCAAAGTTCTGGAGACTGGAAAGTCCAAGAAAAAGGTTTTGGCAGGATTTGGCTCCTGGTGAGAGTCCTCTTCCCAGCTTGTAAATAGATAAACTTTAAGTGGCTTTTCCTCTGAGCATGAACAAAGACAACAAGAGCGAACTCTCTAGTGTCTTTTCTTATAAGGACACTAATCCACTGGGATCAGGATCCCAGCTTTATTATCCTATTCAACCTTAATTATTTACTTGAAGCCATATTGGAAGTTAGGGCTTCAACGTTTGGATTTAGGAGGAACACATTAAGTCCATGACTTTTCACTCCAACCCCCAAATTGATGTTTTTCTCTCAAGTAAAAAAACCCATTCATTCCATCCCAAAGTCTTATTTCTGCATCAACTGTAAAATTTAAAGTCCAAAGTGTCATCTAAATATCATCTATATCCAGTAGGGTAAGAGTCCCAATGTAATTTAACTTGAGGTGAACTGCCTTTCAGTTGTGAATCTGTAAAGACCAGGCAAGTTGTATGCTCCAAGATACAATCACAGGACGGACAGGCACATGGTGGACAGTCTCATTCCAAAAGGGAAAGCTAAGGAAAAAAATGGGATGATAGATCCCAACCAAGTTGAAAACCTAGCTACGGTGAATTCCATTAGATCTTAAGGCACCAAAATATTCCTCTGGCTTGAGGTTCTGCTCTCCAGACCCACTGCGGGGGCCACATCACCGCTTTGGCCACGGAGCAGCTCTGCCCTGGTAACACTGGGCCAAGTCCTTGCCCTGAGGCACTCAATATAGCCCCACTACTTGAAATGAAGGGCCCAGCCTTGTCCCCATGACCTGGAGGAAGTGGTGCGGGCAGTAACCCTAAAATCTCTCAGTCCGCTTTGTATCATTCTTTTTCTTGAAGGATAAAGCATGTTTAAAGCTGAAGAGCTCTATGGTCTCATCCAGTAGACTCAGTCTACAGCCTTTCCTTTGAGTATGCACAGAGAATGTGAGCTCTGATGTCTGTTTTTCAAAGGACACTGATCCTATCAGATCAGACCCTATCTTTATGACCTCATTTATCTTCATTTCCTCACTATAACACAGCCAGTCTGCAGGTAGGGGCTTCAACATTTGAATTTGGGGGATACACAACCAGTCCATATGTCTTTCTATATCTAACCTATTGAAATAGTGAAGATGATTATTCTACAAAAACAACCAGCCACTTAATCGAATACATCAGCCAATCCTGTCAAATACTAAATCTGCCTGTCAGGTTTACTAAATATAAAGTTAACTTTTTATTGTCTACAATCAAAGCATATAGAGTTGATTTTCAAATTTCTTGCATTCTTTTTTGCACAGTCAGTTGAATTCTAAATGCCTTTGTTATTTTAGTCAAAAAATTTCCTTAGCAGATGTCCACAACAGATTGTGTAAATTGAGACCACTGATAGGTGCCTGCTATTGAGCAGAGGAGTGCTGCTCTTCCTAAAGAATTTGCCAGACCAGACAGCCGCTGAACGAGTCCATTATGAACAGTTTAAACCTCTAAAGTGCTGAGCAACACTAACAGCCTTAAAACTTATAGCATAAGGTCTTACAAATAATTAGAGTTTTATAAAATGCAAGAATAGTTTTCATTTCTCTCTTTGTACCAGAATCACTGAATTTCAAATCAGACACGTAACATCACTACTACATTATCCTCATCTCATAGATTTAACTATGGAGTGCTGTGGGTTATTCATCTTGCATTTCTCACTATAAATTCACAAAACTTACTTGAATGAAAAATGTGTTGTCTGCTACAGTCTAGTCATTCTGTCTTGCAAGCCAAGCATAGCATTTAATGCCAAATGCGGAGCTCTGATTGGAGCTCAGTGTAGCTTCAACATCAGCTTCTAGTTGATCCAGATGGAGCTAGCTTCACCCAATGTATCATTTTTACATTAAATGAACCATTTCACCATTAAGTGCCAAAGGAAAATGGACTTGCTTTTATTCCTTTGTGAATGAATTGATGCTCTCCATGATGCATTAAAAAACTGTGTAGAAAAATTGAGGGGGTTCAGGATCAAGATACTCACTTTCAGAGAATATTCTAATGTGTCATTGTAGAGAATAATTTCTTACATTTTAGTTTCTTTTTTTCCTATTTTTGTTTATCTAGTACAGTAACTTCCTGAAATTGACCATAAAACATCAAGGTGGCTTTTTTTTTTTAAGTTAAATTAGAATAACTGAGCACAATTTCTCCCTTCAGGAGATAAATGTTGTGTTCACACAGTCTTTCCCCTGGTGGAGATTCTGGAGTTCAGAAGTGTGGGTTAGTGATTAATGATCATCCAGGAAGTACTTCTAATCACTGCTAATGAGCCTCCATGCCTCTTTCGGAGCACCTTAATCACGCCACTGTCAACTTTACACTTGTCTCCACCATTAAATAAAGCTCTTCAGGGCAGGAATATGTCCTATACATCTTTACATTCCTAGGTAGGGCCTAGGGTATTTATCAGAACATAGTGAAGAGCAAACATATTTAATTTTAAGAACCAGTATTTAAAACTGTTCAACAACACTTTCTTCCAAATTAAACAGACCTAGATCTGAGGAACAACCACCACTGGATAACTGTGTGATCCTCGGCAAATGTAGGCAACATCTTTGTTTTCATTTCTGCCATGATTCCCCTTCTTTCTGTTGCAGAGCCCTAAGTTTTTCCCTCCTATGGGAGAAAAAGGATATTCATCAGGTGGTCTGACACCACCCCCAGGTGGGAAGATGGTCACAGACCCAGGCCAACTAACCTGTACTGGTATCCAAAACAGATGCATCATCCAGACTTTTCCAGTTAAGCCTGGGGCTTCTTAAAGCTATGGTGGAAGAGAGAGCCTCTTGTCAAAAGACAAAACTAAAACAATTCAGTAACAAGATTGCTGTCCTTTATTCCAGGGAAAATGATCCACAGATTGGGAATACACCACCTCACAAGCCGGAGAATTCTGTTCCCAATCTGGAAACAGATTGGGATCTGGGGCAAGAGCGAGTGTCATCGAGAGTTAAACGAGGCAACATCGAAACAGGGCCTGGCTAGGCCAAGAGTTTGGGGATCTTCTTCTAAGGCTACAGGTCCTATTTTCTATAGCAAGGGAAGTTAAGCTAAATTAGAAGATTGTGTTTGGTGTATGTTAGGATTCCTTGACCACTGTTTCCCGTTAGTACAGGCTGACATTGGTTTAGAGCTGTGATATGGACCAGGCCACTGGGGCACCCTCCATTTTGCGGTCACAAGAACCAACTTGATCATTCTTTTCAGCAAGGAGCTGGCAGAAAGGGTGAGGCAGAGATAGGGTATACAGTTGTCCCCCCCAAAGTAATGATATAGAAATAACACAGGTCTTGACACCATTATTTGAACTCCATGAATACAGACTTTGCCTGGATCTATCTCTAGAACTTTCAGTAAAATCCATCTTAAAAAGAAAGCACTAGATCTGACATTTATAATTGAAAAAATCCTAATTCATCAAGATTTTTAAACTCTTGAAGATACAGTGTCCACATGTATAAAAGGGGGGTAATACAAAATTTACACTTGGAGTAAGAAATCTTAATAATACATTATAAAATTATACATTATATATTCATAAACATAATAGCCAATACTTTTAGAGCTCTATTTTCCAGATGTGTCTGAAATGCTTTACACATATTAACACATTAATCCACTTGACAATTCTTTGAGTTAGGTATTTTGCAGATGAAGAAATTTAAAGAACTGATTTACAGCCCTAGAGCTTTTAAACGGTAAGGGTGGGGATTCAAGCCTAACAGAGTCTACGCTGTTAATCACTGTGCTACATTGTCCCTGGACAACATTTATAAAGCCCAGTGCTTTTCACAAAGTAAGAATTTCACAGGCTTATTACCGTTGCTCTATTTTGTAGGTGTCCAGTGAATACTTCATTTCTACAGCCATGGTTGCATCTTCCCACAGCTGATGTTACTTTAAAGCAATGCTTCTTAGTTAGAGCTTGGCATCCAAATCACCTGCAAGGCTTGTTGAAGCTCTGACTGCAGGACCTACCCGGAGAGCTTCTGATTCCAAGTAATTAGCAGTTTTAATTAATGTTATGTGTTGCTGCGGCAGCTGATCCACCCTCCACCACCTATATCCTTTGAGAACCTCTGCTGCAAAGTTTCCTTGCAGACATTGGTGTTGATTGTTTCAAGGAAGAGGAGGGATTTGGGGAGATAGTTCATCTCATAACTAAGGGGAACACATTTTAGTACTTGAAGGATTTAAGCAGGTTCCTAAAGTCTCCTAAATAGCTGAATTCCAAAAGTTTCACAGGGAGCCGCAGCAAGCATGTGTATATAAAATACCAAACATGAGGTCAGAGTTCATGCAATAAAAGAAGCAATGTTATTCAATAGCAATTAAGGGTTTTAGGGGCATTTTTGTTTGCAGAACAGGACTCCAGTTCTTTAAAAAAAAAAAAAAAAAGACTTATTTTTTTCCCCACTAGGATATTCCTCTGGAAACAGTATAACACACATAACTCATATAATCTAGATAAGGATGTCTTAAAAACACATTCCATATCCTAGGAAATCCTCATTCCAAATTTCAAAAATGTATCAGAATTTATATCTGTATTTTATTTCATGTCTGTGCTTTCTGAAGCCCTCAGTTCCACTTTATATCCTCCAGTTTCGTTTTGGCTTTAACCCAAATGGGAGACTCAGTCTGTTTTCCTTAGATTGACCAAAACCAAACAGAAACAGTCACACAAATGTATGTATGGACCTGAGCAAAGGCTGAAAGAGAAAACTCCGCATTTTAACCAAAGAATTTGTTTACCAGTTTCCCACTGACTATCAGACTATCCTCAACACGATGAAATCAAATGTCCATTCTCATTACTTGTGTGTGTGTTAGTCATGGCCAACTCTTTGGGGCCTCAAGGACAGTAGCCCACAGCCAGACTCCTCTGTCCATGGAATTCTCCAGGCAAGAATACTGGAGTGGGTTGCAATTTCCTTATTCAAGGGAACTTCCTGGCCCACAGATCGAACCTGGGTCTCCCGCACTGCAGGAAGATTCTTTACCATCTGAAGTGAAGTGAAGTCACTCAGTCCTGTCCGACTCTTTGCGACCCCATGGACTGTAGCCAACCGGGCTCCTCCGTCCATGGGCTTTTCCAGGCAAGAGTACTGGAGTGAGGTGCCATTTCCTTCTCCAGAGGATCTTCCCGACCCAGGGATTGAACCTGGGTCTCCTGCATTGTAGGCAGATGCTTTACCATCTGAGCCTTACCATCTGAGCCACGAGGAAAGCCTGCTTTCTTTACTTAAACAATTTCTATTTTCTTTTCTCCCATTCTGAGACAGAAACAGGCAAATTAAGAGAATGAAAAAGGATGAAGGAGGTGAAATAAGGGCAAATTCTCATTCTCTTATGCAGCTTTTTGGCACGACACTAAAACTTCTTTAATGGGAACTTCAACTTGAATTCCCAAATAATGGGTATTACTAACGGCACATCAGCTTAAATTCATGCAAAGATACAAATGACCACACCTGTATGCCCAGACTTTACAGCACCATAAACAGAAAAAATCTGGCCACATAAAAAGCCCCAAATTCCTCTTTTGACACCACGCTGCACAGTAGGACCTCCCGTTCTGTGAACTGCACAGTTTTGCAATGATTCACGAGACTTGCCCAAAGTGAAAATAATGTCCATGCCGAGAAAGAGCACCTTCTGAGAACTCTTTTTTTCCCAACATTGCTGTCCCACACATCTCTCAAATATTCAGTTCTCCTGTTCTCGGAACATAAGGGGAGTAGAGGGGGTTCGCGTAGAAGGCAGGTTCGCCTCTCAATAAACACTAAGCCAGCTGTTATCACCTGAGCGCCACAGTAACAGCGCTGTTCTCAGAAAGCCTCAGGGAAACAGCGACCATATAGTCTGCCCTAATACTTCTTTTTTGTTTAAATTTATTTATTTTTAATTGGAGGACAATTACTTGACAGTATTGTGTTGGTTTCTGCCATAGACAGGGTGGGAGGTGGAAAGGAAGTTAAAAAGGGGGGAGAAATACCTGTACCTGCAACTGATCCACGTTGATATATGCCCTAATACTTTATCTTACAGAGTGAGCCCCAATGGGAAGAGAGAAGAAATGAGACACGCCACTCTGGGAAACTGCAAGCTGTACCCACCCATCTCCTAACCCTGAGCAACAGAGACGCTTCTGTGGGCAGCGTTACATTCCTCAGGAGGGCACGAGCGGAAAAAACCAACAACACTAGCTCCTTGCAGGACAGTGTTTCTCATACGTGTCTAGAGAGTAAATTTGCCTGAAGGGCTTGGAACAAATACTAATGCCCTGAGAACAAGATCAATTAAATCAGAGTATCTGGAAGTGGGAGCGGGCCTGAGATTTTGTTGTTTGGCTTTTAAAATTTCTCTTAGCATCTGCATCCATGATCTCAGGATGCTATAACAAAACACCACGGTCAAACTGGCTTAAACAACAAAGCGTTCTTACCATTCAGGAGGTCGAGAAGTACAAGATAAACCTGCCAGCAAGGCACGTTTCCTTCAGAAACTTCTCAGCTTGAGCGGCTGCCATCTTGCTCTGTGCACACGTGACCTCTCCGACGTGGCAGGCAGGGAGGACGCGCCCAGGCCTCGCTCTCCCTGCGGGCGTGCCTGCGTGCTGCTCAGCTGCTGAGGCATGGCAGACCCCTTTGCGATCCGACGGGCTGTAGCCCCCCAGGCTCCGCTGTCCATGGAATTTTTCCAGCAAGAATACTGGGGAATAATGACGTCTCCTGCTCTGGCAGGCGGACTCTTTACCACTGAGCCTCCAGGGAAGCCCAATTATGAGGGACCGGTCGTGGGACTTCATCTAACCCTAATTACCTCACAAGGACTCAGCTCCGAATACCACATTTAAGAAATAAAGCTTCAACATATGAATTTGGAAGGAAAACACACATTCAGGTCATCACAGCTTCCCAGGTGATGCCAGTATGCTGCTAGAATAAAATGACTCTTGTAGGGATGTCAAGCCAACTATTGAATTGTTAGGTGTTTTTAAGTCGTCTTTGGCCCCTCAAAACATGCAGTAGGAAGATTCACCTGAGGAAGGTACTTCACACATATTTGCTAAATAAATGAATTGTGCCATATAAAGCAGAGGCCTTATAATATTCTTGGCATGACTTTACTACTTAATGAAAATCACTAGCATAGAATTTTGACTCTTACTCTGGGCTTCTCTACTTTCATTACCTAATTTCCAAAAAGATAATTTTACATTACTACAACCATAAATAGAAACATCAAACAAAATTGTCAGCCTTGTAAAAGGCAAATTTAGTGTTTGGAGAAATCATGACAGTTATACACATGTCGACAGTTACATGATTCACAGATCAGTGAAAAACAAATTTCAAAATCATGCTCTCATTCTTGAGTGGTCCAAGAAATATCACATAAACATCACAGAGACCACAATTGTTACATCAAGAGAGGAAAAGTATCCATAACCATTATTTCTCGTGAGAAATTTTTTGGTATATATAAAATTAGAGTTGGCTTTTAGTGTATCAGAGGTTTCTTGAATTGTTTATAAACACCATGATTGAGTGATGATATATTTTAAATCTTGTCCAATAAGTAACTAGGGATGGCTTAGTGTGTCTCTCAGTCATGTACGGGAGGCTCATAAGATGTCTGATACTCTTTCCCGAGTCTGGCAATGCTGTGGTGAAGTGACAGCAAAAGTCAGGTACTTTATAAACCCAGTATTTTGGTTCCTGGTTTTAAATAATTTCTGCTGCAAAATACTACCTTCCTCCAATTAAAAAAAAACTATTAAAAGCTTTGGATATGAATTTAAGCATTATTTTTAGCTTCCTAAAAACTAATATATTGTTTTAATAAACTCTTCCTGCTACTGAATACCACTATAAAGAATTATCTGCCATGTTCACTCGTTCAAAAGAATGTATTAACATTTATTACCATAGATGTCCTCATTAATATTTTATAGAATGGCTGGCACAGAAAGTGGCATTAAATCTCTGAGATGCTACTGTCTTGTTTATTCTATGCCTTACTTGAATTTTGAAGCCACAGTACAGGACCAAAGTTTGTAGGTGACTCCACTGAATTTTAGACAAATTCAGACAACAGTCACTTTTTAATTTATTGTTACCGTCCCCCTTCTAAATATAAAATATGTTAATTAGTGAGGAGATAACAATATTTGAGCTTCAGCAAAAATACATAAGTAATTATGAATCTTTTAAAAGAACCCTTGCGTATGGATCCTCCCTGTGTTAAACACTATTGGCACTGTGGAAGTTTAGCAAAACTTCTTCCCCACTGTATGTCTATACTATAGAACAACACTTTCCAAGAGAAAGTTCTGTGATGATGAAATGTCCTGTGTCTGCTGCACAGAGGATTATGGGAGCCAACTCTGCACATGTAGCTTTGAACATTTGAAATCTGCCTACTGAGACTTTGGAGCTAAATTTTGAATTGTATTCTTTAACTATTTGCAGCAGTAAGACTGGTCCTAGAGATTATCATACTAAGTGAAGTAAGTCAGAAAGATAAGACAAATAGCATATCATACCCACTTATATGCAGAATCTTAGGAAAATGGTTCAAATAAACTTACTTACAAAAGAGAAATGGACTCACAGACTTAGAAAACAAACTTGTGGTTACCTAAGGTGAAAGGTAGGGGGAGAGAGAAATCTGAAGAGTCTGGGATTAACATATACACACTACTATATATAAAATAGATAACCAAAAAGGACTTACTGTAAAGCACAGGAAAATCTACTTAATATTCTATAATAACACACATGGGAAAAGGATTTGAAAAAGAATATATATATTTATGATTCAATTATATATAACTGAATCATTTTACTTTATACCTGAAACACAACATTGTAAATCAACTATAGCCCAATAAAAATAATTAATTTAAATTTACATTTAAATAATCACATGTGGCTTAGAGCAATAAAATGGGACAGGCTGGCTATAGAAGTTAAAAAACTAAGAATTCATTTTCTCTGTAACCCTTTACAGTTGACTGTGGCCATGTGTCACAGTTACGATTAATGAGACTGTATCTCAGAGTGTAGTCATGAGAGCAGAACTACTTGATATATAATAACAGTAATGATAATGATATAATGATAATAATAAAAAATGATGATGATGATGATAATGGTGATACACAATTGTTGGAAGGTCTGAGTATCCTAATTTATAAGCTAGGACTTTATTCTACAGCTAGAAACAGCTTTCAGGAAATCTATAAGGGAGGGCATTATTATCAATGGAATAGATCTGCCTTTGAAAAAATGACAATGATTCCTTCTGAATCTCAAATAGGAAGAATTCAAATAATGAAGAGATGAATCTTCCATTTCCAGAATCCTTTTCAATGACAACTTTCTGTTTCTATTTTGGACCTGCTTATGTTAGGTTTGTTGTTGTTGTTATTATTTCTCCTGCTGCTATTATATTTCTCCCTGAAATACTACCTTAGTGCACTGTCACTGGCTGCATTGTAACAGGAAGGAAATAACTAGCTAATGATATTCAATAAGTGAATTCTCTAGATTACCTTACTTTTAGGATCATAACTAATCTCTCAAAGTAATCAATTCAATTAGAAAGATGGTAACGATAACCCTATATGCAAAACAGAAAAAGAGACACAGAAGTACAGAACAGACTTTTGAACTCTGTGGGAGAAGGTGAGGGTGGGATGTTTCGAAAGAACAGCATGTATATTATCTATGGTGAAACAGATCACCAGCCCAGGTGGGATGCATGAGTCAAGTGCTCGGGCCTGGTGCACTGGGAGGACCCAGAGGGATCGGGTGGAGAGGGAGGTGGGAGGGGGGATCGGGATGGGGAATACGTGTAACTCTATGGCTGATTCATATCAATGTATGACAAAACCCACTGAAAAATTAAAAAATTAAAAAAAAATAAAATAAAATAAAGAAGACAATGGGAAAAAAAAGTTGAATGTTGGCTTATTAGAAGAACATAACATTCTTTGAGTTTGTTCTGAGAAATAAGACTTTCAGACACAGCTGAACATCTTTAAATAATGTTTCAAGAGCATTAGGCTTCTAAAGAGGCAATAGGTATGGACAGTCAATGACCAAGTGGATAATTTAGGACACTGTCGTTTTCTTGATTAGAAATGTTTGATGGTTGCCCTTTGACTAAAAAGATAAATCCTGAATTTCAAAACATGTGCATCAATATGTCCTTAAATTGTCCACAGCATCTCCTTTTCCTGTCTCTTCACCATTAAAAGAAAATGTCCCATGCTCCCATGTTTCCCTGCCTTACACTTCCTTTAGCTTGATTCTTTTTCTGCCCTTCTGTTTAGGGTTTTAACTCTAAGAGGCTCCTTACTGTCCCCTATCTATTACTGCTTCTATCTCAGTGTCTTGTGTTTAATACCATTTTCCCCTTCTCTACCCCTGAAATTTATGTCCTAAGACAGCATGGAAAGTTTTGCTAATCTCTTCTCTAACATAATGTTTGGCATGTGATGCATGTTCAAGAAATGTTCGATCAATTACTTTGTCAATTACCTTACACCAGAATAGGCTCCAGTTAAAAACTGAAATAAAAAAACTTAGTGGACTCATTCCTTCTAGACAACCAAAGCTTTATTCCTAGGTTAAGTTATATGCTTATCACAGGTCATGGTTCTGTTCCATGTCATTTTCATTCTGAGGGAACAGGTCCTAGGCTTAAGGAACAGCTTATCTGAGACATTGCTGATTTCAGGAGAGAGCCAGTGTGGAGAAACTAGACCCTCACAATGGTTCTTAAAACTTCTTCTAGAAAGTGGTTCTTTCACTCATAGTTCATTAGCCAAAGCAAATCATTCAGGAAATCCATAGGATGAAAATATAAAATGTTTTTATAGGAAAGGAAAAAACATTTTTAATTATAATACAGTTTAATACAATTACCCATAATAACCCCAAATTGTTAATCACTTAACATATATCAAGCATAGTGCTAAATATTGTACTTTATTATTGTACTATTACACTTCAGAAGAAACTTGAGGCCCCCTAGAACTCAAACACAACTTAGCAACTAAACAACAGCAACAACAAAAAGAGGTCAAGTAATTTGTCAGGTCACACAGCTATAAATGGCAGGGCCTAGTGGCGAAGATAGTTTAATCTGAAGACTAAACATTTGAGGATTTGTATTGCTTCCCCGGTGGCTCAATGGCAAAGAATCCACTTGCCAATGGAGGAGCCATAGGAGACATGGGTTCGATCCCTGGGGCATGAAGATCCCCTGGAAGAGGAAATGGCAAACCACTCCGGTATTCTTGCCTGGAGAATCCCATAGACAGAGGAGCCTGGTGGGCTACAGTACATGGAGTCTCAAAGAGTGGGACACGTCTGGGAATGCATGCATTGCTTCCCCATAAAAATTAATAAATCAATATAATTCTCAAGAAAAAGAGCAGGACTAAGAGCAGCAGTCTGCCTGTTTAAATCATGGTTTTTATGACTAACTAGATTGATAAATTAGGACTTCCCTGGTGACTCAGATGGTAAAGAATCTGCCTGCAATGCAGGTGAGCTCAGTTTGATCCCTGGGTTGGGAAGATACCCTAGAGAAGGAAATGGCAACCTATTCTAGTATTCTTGCCTGGAGAACTCCATGGATAGAGGAAAATGGTGTGCTACAGTTCAAGGGGTCACAAAGAGTTGGACACAACTAAGTGACTAACACTTACATAGATGATAAAGCCCAGGTTCTGATACAGCTTTTCACACATTTTTATCCAGGGTAGTGGATCTCAGTCAGGGCTAATTTTGTCACTACTGGCAAGGGGCGGGCTATTGCTACTGTCATCCACTGGGTAGAGGCTGGGGAATCTGGAAAACATTCTGCAATACACAGAACAACCGGACAACCAAAACACCATTTGGCCCAAGATGTCAAGAGTGCCAAGGCTGAGAAACCTTGGTGTAGGGTACAGATAAAAATATGGGTCACCTTGGGATATGAAAAGCTTTATTCTTCGAGTAAATAATTATAGAAAGTCATTTTCTGCCTTGATTAAAAGTTTATTAATTTGTCCTTCATATCAATGTAAACAACCCCTAAATTTTTGTGTTCACATTTTTCTATAAACTATCCGTGATTGAATTAGAAGCAATTCAAGCTCAGTACAAGTTCAAAAGGAAGAGATCATTCAGCAGGAATGTGACATTTGGAGGAAAGGCTTAGAGTACCACAGAATGGGGTGGCCAGTCAAGGAGCAGACGAGGCAGAGTGGCTGAGAGGTCAGTTGGCTCCTGGAATTTAGTCACTTTGGATACAGTCTAGTGACATTTTCCCTTTCTGGGCCTCACAAGTTGCACTTTATGTTAATTGGCTAATGGGTCAAGTGTTTTAGTAACAAAAATTCAAATAAATAATCAGTTCCATCAATGTCCATTTGTCATCCTCTTTTGAACAAGAGTAACTTAAATTTGCATAGCATTGACAGTATTATTTCCTTATTACATTAGACTCGTTTTCTTATTTATGATATACCCCTTGGATATTTCTAAAATTTTTCACATTACTGCAAAGTTTAAAATAGCATTTTCTAAGGTATTTTATGACACATCTAGGCCTTATAAATATCTTCACCAAATTTTGCAATTTATATTCTGATCTTTCTCTCATTTATTTTTATTTACTCACCAAATGATCAAGGGGTATCATTAGATAACGACAAAATTAAGAACAAGTTTTAAATAGTGCTGCAAGTGTTTTTACATGGTGACAAGAGTTGAAGAATCAAGTAGTCAATATTGAATCAATCTCCAAAATCCATACCTGGCATGTTGTTCATACAAACAAAATTGATCTGTTTATGCAGGGCAGCTATAGTGAGGTGTTGAGAAAACACACTAGTACAAGGGTGGTCAAGTTTTTTTCTATAGAGGACAGAATTTTTTTCAGACTTTTGGGTTTTATGCGGCTACTTAATTCAGCCACTGTGGCACAGAAGTAGTCATAGACACATGCAAATAAATGAGGCTACCTGTGTTCCCATCAGTTCAGTTCAGCTGCTCAGTCCTGTCCAATCTTTGCAGCGCCACGGACTGCAGCACACCAGGCTTCCTTGTCCATCATCAACTCCCAGAGTTTACTCAAACTCATGTCCATCGAGTCAGTGATGCCCTCTAACCATCTCATCCTCTGATGTCCCCTTCTCCTCCCACCTTCAATCATTCCCAGCATCAGGGTCTTTCCCAGTGAGTCAGCTCTTCGCATCAGGTGGCCAAAGTACTGAAGTTTCAACTTCAGTATCAGTCCTTCCACTGAGAATTCAGGACTGATTTCCTTTAGGATGAAATGGTTGGATATCCTTGTAGTCCAAGGGACTCTCAAAAGTCTTCTCCAACACCACAGTTCAAAAGCATCAATTCTTCAGCACTCAGCTTTCTTCACAGTCCAACTCTCACATCCATACATGACCACTGGAAAAGCCATAGCCTTGACTAGACAGACCTTTGTTGGCAAAGTAATGTCTCTGCTTTTTAATATGGTGTCTCGGTTGGTCACAACTTTTCTTCCAAAGAGCAGTGTCTTTTAGTTTCATGGCAGCAGTCACCATCTATCTGCAATAATTTTAGAGCTCCCCAAAATAAAGTCTGTCACTGTTCCATTGCTTCACCATGTATTTGCCCGTGAAATGATGGGGCTGGATGCCATGATATTAGTTTTCTGAATGTTGAGTTTTAATCCAACTTTTTCACTCTCCTCTTTAAATTTCATCAAGAGGCTCCTTAGTTCCTCTTCAATTTCTGCCATAAGGGTGGTGTCATCTGCATATGTGAAGTTATTGATATTTCTCTCAGCAATCTTGATTCCACCTTGTGCTTCATTCAGCCTGGCATTTCCCATCAGGTACTCTACATATAAGTTAAATAAACAGGGTGACAATGCACAGCCTTGACGTACTCCTTTCCCTATTTGGAACCAGTCTGCTGTTCCATGTCCAGTTCTAACTGTTGCTTCTTGACCTGCATACAGATTTCTCAGGAGGCAGGTCAGGTGGTCTGGTATTCCCATCTCTGTAAGAATTTTCCACAGTTTGTTATGATCCACACTGTCAAAGGCTTTTGACAGAAATAGATGTTTTTCTGGAACTCTCTTGCTTTTTCAATGATCCAACAGGTGTTAGCAATTTGATCTCTGGATCCTCTGCCTTTTCTAAATCCAGCTTGAACATCTGGAAGTTCATGGTTC
This sequence comes from Muntiacus reevesi, assembly GCF_963930625.1. NCBI lineage: Eukaryota > Metazoa > Chordata > Mammalia > Artiodactyla > Cervidae > Muntiacus > Muntiacus reevesi. Next base: position 35,961,067 of record NC_089254.1, on the reverse strand, counting down.
ATGTACTGTTGAAGCCTGGCTTGGGGAATTTTGAGCATTACTTTGCTAGTGTGTGAGATGACTACAGTTGTGCAGTAGTTTGAGCATTCTTTGGCATTGCCTTTCTTTTGGATTGGAATGAAAACTGACCTTTTCCAGTCCTGTGGCCACTGCTGAGTTTTTCAAATTTGCTGGGATATTGAGCACAGCACTTTCACAGCATCATCTTTTAGGATTTCAAATAGCTCAAGTGGAATTCCATCACCTCCACTACCTTTGTTTGTAGTGATGCTTCCTAGGGCCCATTTGACTTCCCATTCCAAGATGTATGGCTCTAGGTGAGTGATCACACCATCATGGTTATCTGGGTCATGAAGATCTTTTTTGTATATTTCTGTGTATTGTTGCCACCTCTTCTTAATATCTTCTGCTTCTGTTAAGTCCATACCATTTCTGGCCTTTATTGTGCTCATCTTTGCATGAAATGTTCCCTTGGTATCTGTCATTTTCTTGAAGAGATCTCTAATCCTCCCAATCTATTGTTATCCACTATTTCTTTGCATTGATCACTCAGGAAGGCTTTCTTATCTCTCCTTGCTATTCTTTGGAATTCTGCATTCAAATGGGTATATCTTTCCTTTTCTCCTTGCCTTTAGCTTCTCTTCTTTTCATAGCTATTTGTAAGGCCTCCTCAGACAACCATTTTGCCTTTTGCAGTTCTTTTTCTTAAAACAAGAACTAAAAAAACACTGGTTGGTAGAAATTGCTCTATGAGAAATACTGAGAAACTTTCCTCTGAAAAAATCATACATATAATACAAGCTCTCTAGGAAGGTAGTCAAATCTCTCTACTGTCTGACCCAAGCTCTATTTTCAGTTTTTTCTTTCTTCTATGTCTCTTTGCATAACTCAGGTGCTAAGTCATTTCAGCTGTGTCCGACTCTTTGGGACCCCAGAGACTGTATGTAGCCCACCAGGCTCCTCTGTCCATGGGGTTTTCCAGACAATAATACTGCAGTGGGTTGCCATTTCCTTCTCCAGGTGATCTTCCCAGTCCAGGGATGGAACCGTCATTTCATGTCTCCTGAATTGGCAGGCAGATTCTTTACCACTAGCACCACCTGGGAAGCATTCCTTATTAGCAACCTCAATAAACCATTCTCTGATCCCTATGAAATTTATTAATTTCATACCTGTTTTTCTTTCCTCCCTTAATATTTATCATTATTCCACTGTAAAATCTTGCTGTCTAAGTGATGCTTGATACTGGAGGATGATCCTGTCATTGTTTGTCATTAATCCTGTCAAGTAGTTTTATGTACCTAATACTGGAGAGTCATGGAAAAAGAATGGAATTTGGGGCTGGACATATATAGGTTTGAATCTCAGCTTTGCCACTTATAAGTTTTATGACTTTGTGCAAAATACTTTTCCTTTTTGAAGTTTATTTTTTTCCATCTGCAACACTGAATAATTAACGCCTGCATAGAAGTATGGTGGTTAGGAATAAATTAAATAATTCAATGTGGCAAATTGAACAATTCAATGATAGTGAATACAGGTGTTTAGGGAAAGTCAGGTGTACCCCCCCTTCCTTCCACTTCTAGGGTGTCATAATTATAAAATTAAATAAATAAATAAAATGTTTCTTAATAAACATTTACTTATGTTTATAGGAGAGTCATTCAATAAAATGCACCTATTCTTATTGAACATGCTTAAGGTAGTAAGGTAGAGAAAATAAAAGGCCAGGGCAATGAAACAGAAAAGAGATTTTTTAAAAAATATACAGACCTAAACACCTAGGGGAATTAAGATAATTAGATTAATGGTAATTGTGGCATATCAGAATTTTAAGTACAGGGCTTCCCTGGTGACTCAGTGGTAAGAATCCACCTACCAATGCAGGAGACACAGGTTTAATCCCTGGTCGGGGACGATCACAAAGGCTGCAGGGTAACTAAGCCCATGCACCACAACTATTGAAGCCCGCATGCCCTACAGCCCGTGTTCCACACAAGAGAAGCCCTGCCAGTGAGAAGTCCACATACTGCAACTCTAGACCCCGCTAGTGGCAGCTAGAGAAAAGCCCACATAGCAAAAGACCCAGCACAGCCATAAATAAATAAATGTTTCAAAAATGTATCATTCAGTAAGTGGTATGAAAACTACTACAAATTGTATCAAACAATCAAAAAAGATGTTTCCAATAGCATAGTGGAGTAAACATTTAAAGAAATGAAGCTATAGGAATGAAGGATAAGGATAAGGGATAGTTAAGGAGTTTGGAATGGACATGTACATTGCTATATTTACAATGGATAGCCAAAAAGGACTTACTGTGGAACTCAGCTTAATGTTACATGGCAACCTGGATGAGAGGGGAGTTTGGGAGTGAACATCCATATATTGTTGAGTCCCTTCACTGGTCACCTGAAACTATCACAACATTCTTAATCAACTATATCCCAATATGAAATAAAATGCTTAAAAGATTTTAAAAAAACTAACAAATGAAAGCTAGATTACTAGATACATAAGGTTATGCTTAAAAAGCTGCTTTACTCAAGATTATTATGAATGTGTATTTCTGCTTATTACTCATAATAAAAATAGAAATAAAATTGGAAATTATAGGGGGAAATGAGGCTAGTAAAATAAATGAAGAAAGTGTGAGTGAATCTAGTTACAGTACTAGCACACAGAAAGGTTTTCTGAGTAGCTTTAACTAAAGGATTGAAAAATTTGATCTTATAAAATGAAAAACAAAATTTCTGGAAGATAATAGATTTCACAACCAAAATTGAAAAATTAATATTTAATAACAATGTAAAAATCATTTTATGTATAAAACCAAAGAGAATTTTCTTAACTTTTAAAGAACTTATGCAAATCAATAAGAAAAAATGAACAAACCAAGTTCTTAAAAAAGCAAGGCATTTTTTCAAAAAATACAAATAACAATACATTGCATGTAAAAAATGCTCAATTTCAGTATCAATGGAAAAATGCAAATTATGAAAAAGTATTTGTTCCTTGGTGAAATCACTCAGTCGTGCCCAATTCTTTTTGACCCCATGGACTGTACAGTCCATGGAATTCTCCAGGCCAGAATACTGAAACGCATAGCCTTTCCCATCTCCAGCCTTTCCCAACCCAGGGATTGAACCCAGGTCTTCCACATTGCGCTGGATTCTTTACCAGCTGAGCCACAAGGGAAGCCCTTGTGAAAAAATATATTATTCTGCTATGACACTGTCAAAATTTAAAATACTTTGATTTTTCCAGTAGTGGCCAGGGTGTGGATAAATGGTCTGTCGCATACTTTGTTGTAGGGATATAAATTGCTTTATTCTTTCTGGAGGACAATTTCACAACATCTATCAAAATTTAAAATACAAATGCCTTTAGCCCATTGCTTGAAATTTAATCTATTAATATCCTTACAAAAGCCTGTCAAAATTTATGTACAAGGATATTCAGTACAGAAATTTTCATAAGAGCCAAATGCTAAAAACAAACAAAATGCTGTTTATCAGAAGAGGACAGATTAATATATTACAATGTATGTATATGATGGTACACTCTACCATATGATAAATAATAAAATATTGATATATGTTCTAGTGTAAACAGATCTCTAAGATGCATGTTAGCGGAAAAAAGAAAGATACAGAGTTATATATTAAGATCATTTTTGTGAAAGTAAATTCAAAACTAATTATGTGTATGTGAATAAATATATATTTTGGTGAGGGAAAGGAACCATGCTGTTTTTGTTTAGTCACTAAGTCATGAATGATTCTTTTTGTGACCCAATGGACTGTAGGCCACCAGGCTCCTCCATCCATGGGATTACTCAGGCAGGGATACCGGAGTGGGTTGCCATTTCCTCCTCCAGGGGATCTTCCCGACCCAGGGACTGAATCCTCATCTCCTGCACTACAGCTGATTCTTTACTGCTGAACCACCAGGGAAGCCCAAAGAAATCATAAGAAGCTGTTAATAGTGGGTGTTTTCATGAAAAGATGCTCAACATCACTCATTATCAGAGAAATGCAAATCAAAACCACAATGAGGTACCATTACCCGCCAGTCAGGATGGCTGCTCTCCAAAAGTCTACAAGCAATAAATGCTGGAGAGGGTGTGGAGAAAAGGGAACCCTCTTACACTGTTGGTGGGAATGCAAACTAGTACAGCCACTATGGAAAACAGTGTGGAGATTTCTTAGAAAACTGGAAATAGAACTGCCATATGACCCAGCAATCCAACTTCTGGGCATACACACCGAGGAAACCAGATCTGAAAGAGACACGTGCACTCCAATGTTCATTGCAGCACTGTTTATAATAGCCAGGACATGGAAGCAACCTAGATGCCCATCAGCAGATGAATGGATAAGGAAGCTGTGGTACATATACACCATGGAATATTACTCAGCCGTTAAAAAGAATTCATTTGAATCAGTTCTAATGAGATGGATGAAACTGGAGCCCATTATACAGAGTGAAGTAAGCCAGAAAGATAAAGAACATTACAGCATACTAGCACATACATATGGAATTTAGAAAGATGGTAACGATAACCCTATATGCAAAACAGAAAAAGAGACACAGAAGTACAGAACAGACTTTTGAACTCTGTGGGAGAAGGTGAGGGTGGGATGTTTCGAAAGAACAGCATGTATATTATCTATGGTGAAACAGACCACCAGCCCAGGTGGGATGCATGAGACAAGTGCTCGGGCCTGGTGGGCTGGGAAGACCCAGAGGAATCGGGTGGAGAGGGAGGTGCGAGGGGGGATCGGGATGGGAAATACGTGTAACTCTATGGCTGATTCATATAAATGTATGACAAAACCTACTGAAAAAATAAAAAATTAAAAATTAAAAAAAAATCTTAATAGGTTTGATTGTGGGCTACTATCACAGTAATGCTTTTTTCAAATCTGAAAAATTGTAAATTCTGAAATAATGTCTTGCCCTATGGATTTGAATAAACAATTATGAGCCTGTGTCACAATTAAAAAAAAAATAGTGGGTGTTTTGAAGTGAGGAACCTGTAGTAAGCGTTATGCAGTTTCCTAGAAAGCATAATTTTCTAACTTTATGTAATACTTTACATTACTTGTCATAGGAGTCAATAGGGTAAGGATATGGTACTTGAAAGTTACTGAGAGTAGATCTTAAGCATTCTCACCATCAAAAAAAAAAAAAGGTTAACTTTGTGAGGTGTAGAATGTCTTCATTATATTAACCTTGGTAATCATTGCATAATATATGTGTGTATTAACTTATCACATTGTATACATTAAATGTATACAATTTTATTTGTCATTTATACCTAATTATTACCCAGTGATAAAAAATAAAATGGTAAGAATTTGGGCTCCTTTATATATTCTTCTGTAGTTTGAAAAAAAGACACACACACATGTTTTTAAAGACTAAGCTAGTCTCAAGAAAATTGTTTCCAAGGAGAGTATGTGGTTTCTATCAGAGTGTGTTAAATACAAGGTAGATAGAGAACAAGATGCCAAACTCCAAGAAAATGATCATTTAGCAGCTCTCTTGATATTTTAGTTTTTGGTCAATTTTTCTCCTCTCAACAACTATTTCTTAAAATATTTATGAGCTCCTGAATGTATTTTGTTGAGGAATTACTAGTTCTACATTCTCTCTATATTTTTTTTTCATTTTTGTTCAATTTTGTAGGACTCCATTGAAGAAATGTAGTCTTTTATTCTTTACCTTTGCTTATTTATATTTATTCCATGTTTTCTTCCAGAAGCATTTAAGGCAAGATTCAAGTGTATACATGGTCAACACCATAACAGGAAGAGTAGAAATAACCTATTCATTGATGTGTACAGTATATTTTATTTTATTTTTTTTAGTTTTATTAACATTTAAAACCAATTTTTATGATTGAAATAATCGCCAGAGCTTTTAATGATTGTGGAAATAAAATTACAATACAGAGCTTTTAAAGGAGCAACGTATTGAACACTACAGATTAGACAAAAGTCCTGGAATTGGAAGGCCCATTATTGAACAGAAAGCCTTGGTTGCTGACAATCTCGACATAAGACAAACCTAAGGGAGTCAGTAATGAAGTCCAGGATCGGTAAACGCGAGCAGATATCGCAGATGCCAACCATTAGATGGTTTTCCCACGCAGGGTGTACAGTATATTTTAACCAATAAATGGTTTAGGTAGTTTAAACCATCAGGTTGGTACTGTTTCTAGAGACAGAGTCCCAAAAGTGCATATTGCAAATCTAACTACATTTCATACATGTAATCAACACTGCTTTCAAAATATTTTTAAAAGGCCAGTTGTATAGCTTCTTCTAATGTTGCAAGATGCTGGTGAAAATTATAGGGCAGATTTAGCCCTACTTATACTTTTCCTTGGTGCTGGTCCAAACTATTGTACCTCTCTTGTCACTTCCCGCCCCCCGCCGCCCACTTCCCACAACAGCTTTCCTAAAGGCCATTATATTTCTTAAAATCTTTATATTAACATCGGTTACATTTTTTCCCAGAAAATGGACAGTCTTCTATTAAGGGAACTTAAAGTGGGCTAGAATGGGGAAGGATAGATGAAGTCTATGTGAAGTTTAAATTATTATATAAAAATGTAGCTTTGACTCAGTATGCTAGAAAAATCTTTTTGTAATAGAAATTATTTTCCAAGGCTTCAAATTTTTTCTCTAACAGTTGTATCCCATTTCCAAATTTCCTTTGATCAAGAAAACTCCTTTCACTGTTATTATAAAAGTTTCATTCATGATTTCATTTTCTTTGTTGCACTTGAAAATTGAAAGTTATAAAGCTATAACCTTAAGATACATGGATGCTGTCAAACTGAAGGCCATGTAATTTATTCTCTGCATTCTTCCATGGTTCTTAGCATGTCAAGGATGACTAGTCACTTTCATTAAGCACTATGACTTGGGTATGAAAATCCAAAGATATTGCAGGGCTTGTCAAAATAGCTTAGCTCATTTAGCATCTTCTGCACCATTTATTTTAAAGTTTAAGAAGTAGAAGTTCATTTCAGTTTAGTCGCTCAGTCATGTACAACTCTTTTTGTGAACCCATGGATTGCAGCATGCCAGGCCTCCCTGTTCATCACCAACTCCTGGAGCAGACTCAAACTCATGTCCATGAGCAGGTGATGCCATCCACCATCTCATTCTCTGTCATCACCTTCTCCTGCCTTCAATCTTTCCCAGTATCAGGGTCTTTTCCAAGGAGTCAGCTATTCGCATCAGGTGGCCAAAGTATTCAAGTTTCAGCTTCAGCATCAGTCCTTCCAATGAACACCCAGGACTGATCTCCTTTAGGATGGACTGGTTGGATCTCCTTGCAGTCCAAGGGACTCTCAAGTGTCTCCTCCAACACGATAGTTCAAAAGCATCAGTTCTTCAGCGCTCAGCTTTCTTTATTTTCCAACTCTCACATCCATACATGACTGCCGGAAAAACCATAGCCTTGACTAGATGGACCTTTGTTGGCAAAGTAATGTCTCTGCTTTTTAATATGGTGTCTATGTTGGTCATAACTATTCTTCCAAGGAGCAAGCGTCTTTTAGTTTCATGGCTGCAATCACCATCTGCAGTGATTTTAGAGCCCCTCAAAATAAAGTCTGCCACTGTTTCCATTGTTTCCCCATCTATTTGCCATGAAATGATGGGACTGGATGACATGATCTTCATTTTCTGAATGTTGAGTTTTAATCCAACTTTTTCAGTCTCCTCTTTAAATTTCAAGAGGCTCCTTAGTTCCTCTTCACTTTCTGCCATAGGGTGGTATCATCTGCATATCTGAGGTTATTGATATTTCTCCTGGCAGTCTTGATTCCAGCTTGTGCTTCCTCCAGCCCAGCATTTCACATGATGTACTCTGCATATAAGTTAAATAAGCAGGGTGACAATATACAGCCTTGATGTGCTCCTTTCCCTATTTGGAACCAGTCTGCTCTTGCATGTCCAGTTCTAACTGTTGCTTCTTGACATGCATACAGATTTCTCAGGAGGCAGGTCAGGTGGTCTGGTATTCCCATCTCTGCAAGAATTTTCCACAATTTGTTGTGATCCATACTGTCAAAGGCTTTGGCATAGTCAACAAAGCAGAAGTAGATGTTTTTCTGGAACTCCCTTGCTTTTTCAATGATCCAACAGATGTTAGCAATTTGATCTCTGGATCCTCTGCCTTTTGTAAAACCAGCTTGAACATCTGGAAGTTCATGGTTCACGTATTGCTGAGGCCTGGCTTGGAGAATTTTGAGCATTACTTCGCTAGCATGTGAGATGGCTACAGTTGTGCAGTAGTTTGAACATTTTTGGCATTGCCTTTCTTGGGATTGGAATGAACACTGACATTTTCCAGTCCTGTGGTCACTGCTGAGTTTTTCAAATTTGCTGGCGTATTGAGTGCAACACTTTCACAGCATCATCTTTTAGGATTTGAAATAGCTCAAGTGGAATTCCATCACCTCCACTACCTTTGTTCGTAATGATGCTTCCTAGGGCCCACTTGACTTCCCATTCTAGGATGTATGGCTCTAGGTGAGTGACCACACCATCATGGTTATGTGGGCCATGGAGATCTTTTTTGTATGTTTCTTTTTTTAAAATTTTTTTTCTTTTTTGTATATTTCTGTGTATTGTTACCACCTCTTCTTAGTATCTTCTGCTTCTGTTAGGTCCATACCATTTCTGTCCTTTATTGTGCTCATCTTTGCATGAAACGTTCCCTTGGTATCTGTCATTTTCTTGAAGAGGTCTCTAGTCTTTCCCATTCTATTGTTTTTCTGTTTTTTGCATTGATCACTGAAGAAGGCTTTCTTATCTCTCCTTGCTATTCTTTGGAATTCTGCATTCAAATGGGTATATCTTTCCTTTTCTCCTTGCCTTTAGCTTCTCTTCTTTTCTCAGCTATTTGTAAGGCCTCCTCAGACAACCATTTTGCCTTTTTGCATTTCTTTTTCTTGGGGTTATCTTGATCACTGCCTCCTGTACAATGTCATGAACCTCCATCCATAGTTCTTCAGGCACTCTGTCTATCAGATCTAATCCCTTGAATCTATTTCTCACTTCCACTGTATCATCATAAGGGATTTGATTTAGGTCATACCTGAATGGGCTAGTGGGTGAATTTAACTCAGATGACCATTATATCTACTCCTGTGGGCAAGAATCCCTTAGAAGAAATGGAGTAGGCCTCAGAGTCAACAAAAGAGTACAACAAATGCAGTCCAAGTCTATGCCCCGACCAGTGATGCTGAAGAAGCTGAAGTTGAATGGTTCTGTAAGACCTGCAAGACCTTTTAGAACTAACACCCCAAAAAGATGTCCTTTTCATTATAGGAGTTCACCCCCACAATATGGTTTCCATACAGTATATTTACATCAAGTTTCCAGGACTAAACATTTATTTTCAGTCACATATATAGTTAACTGCATATTTTTGTGAAAACAAATGGGCTTTGACCAACGATTACTGCTTTCTTTACATTTAGATTACTAGTTAAAAATCTAATTAATGTTTCAGTCAGTCTTATTCAATAAGTTAAAAAATGGTTGAGAGAATGCATAGCATGTGGGGTAAGAAAGTGCAGGTGGAGCAAGGCCTTATTATTTTTAAAATCAGGGATACTGATGTCAAGGACATTACAAAAGCAATAGAAAGGTGAACATTCAAACACAAAGTTAATTTAATATACTAAGCAATCCATCACTGCAAATTATTAAATGTAATTATCTGTTAGGTGAGGCAGGTTTTCATTAGTGTATCAAAGCAAGTTCATTTTTAAGGAACGCAATGCTAGTGATAAATAGAAAATACAAAGAGGAAATACAAAAGAGGAAATCTTTCACAATGTCTTGGATATAAATATACACTTGTGATTTTATATAGATGTGTGTTCTATATCGATGAATGACTTTCATATTCATCACCAATATAATAAAAAATGACATCAGGTTAATCACTTAGGCTACAGTCATACTTCCTGGCCTTACAGGTCAGCTTTACTATCTGTGGCTCGTGGACTTTAGTTTGCTACTTCACCTACACCTCAGTTTCCCCAGATCATAAGGTAGTTACTGGGAAGATATAATAAGCACTTGCAGCTGGGAATGTCACATTGTAAGCACTCAATAAATATTAGTAAAGCATGTCTCAAAAAAGTGTATCATGAAAAAAAAAAGTATATCATGATTGGCTGATGGACTGCTTCATTTCTTGATTCTCCAAATTTTTTATCTACTGAAGTAGATAAGTATTAGCTGAAGTAGATTAGGTGATTGAGTGAAGTAGACTAAGTATTGGGTTTTAAAGCAAGAATGAGAGAAAGATGTCAGTTCTCTGCTGGAAGTGCTCAATTGTTAGTAGAGGAAGTAGAAACATAAGCGTGCCCAAACTTTCCAAACAATGTGACTTACGTTAATAGAGAACTTTTACAAAATATTAAGGAATATACAAAAGCCTGCAAGAGTTAAAGAAAACTTAATACAGAGGTGATATTTTAAGCTGAGTGAGTCTTACAGGGAAGGCAGAAGTTTTCAATGGAGAAAAGAAAGGAATCCAGAGTGAAGGAAGAAGCAGCCTGTGTACATTGTTTTCAAGGACATGTTGACACTAGTTTTCAAGGACATGTTGACACTAGTTTTCAAGGACATGTTGACACTAGTAGGAAAAGGAAAGTAGCTTTGACTCAGCGGGCAGTTGAGACGCCTGGGTCATCTTGAGAGTCATCATGGTACTCTTGTGGATCAAATTAATTTGCATACAAAACTCCAAACTTTTATATAGAGTTTCTTATGCCCCAAACGCTAAGTATTTTGCTTTCAATCCCCACAACTCTATGAGGTTAGTACTGTTGTTGTTATTCCATTTTTACAAATAAGAACAACAAACATAATTATGTTCAATTACTGTTCTGACAACACACAAATATTGTAGTGAACAGTAGAGCTGGGTCCTGAGCTGGATCACCTGACTCCATGCCTACAGTAATATGATGCTCATATAGTCGTACTTTCTCAACAAAAGGCTTGGTTGGATATTTTTAAAACTTTATATCTTTGAAGATATTCATTTTTACATGTAAGGATATAGGAAAGAAAGTAATGGTTAGGTCATTTAAAAAAAACATCAATTTTATGACTTTCAGAAAAAACTAGTTATTTTCTAGAATTATTTATAATTCTGCATAATGACTTATATTTATATGATTGACTTGCTTACTTTTTATGCTGTTCTCATGAATATCTTGATATTTCACAAAAGAAGATATGAGATTTCAGAAATTATGCCCAAAATTAATTATATTGATGAACTTATTATTAAGACTACCAAAAATATATTTCATCACAAAATATTTAATAAAATGGGATTTATAGTCAGCAAAATACCAACACCACTGTGAAATGTCATAAAATAATAGCAAGTGACATGGATATCAATCCTTTTCTTTTCTTAATACGAAGGACTTCACACAAGCAAAAGTAAATACCCAAAACAATCAAGTTAATTAAGCTTCACATGCTAGACTCCACTTTTTTCTCTCTCCAAAATAAATACTAAGGTGGACCGACCACCTTATTCTTCTCTTCTATAACAACTTCCTAAAAATTTTTCTGTCTTTGTAATAATTTAATTTCCCTGCTGTTCTCCCCCTATTCCAGATTGCTGGGCTTTAATAGAAAATATTAGAGAAGTATGCAGGTAGGACTTCCGTGGTGGCTGAGTGGTAAAGAATCTGTCTGCCAATGCAAGAGACACGGGTTTGATCCCTCTCTGGGAAGATCCCACATGCTCCAGAGCAACTCGGCCTGAGCACCACAACTATTATCCTGTTCTCTAGAGCCTGGGAATTGCAACTACTGAACCCATGTGCCGCAGCTACTGAAGTGGCCCTAGAGCCTGTCCTCTGCGACATGAGAAGGCACTGCAATGAACAGCCCACTCATGGCAGCTAGACAGCAGCCCCTGCTTATGCAACTACGGAAAAGCCCAAGTAGGATCAAAGACCCAGCAGAGCCAAAACTCAAATAAATAAAGAAAATTCATAAAGAAAAAAAGTATTCAGGTAGGGATCACTACAAATGGTGTGGGCTACAGCCTCTCCCAGAGCCTCTATGCAACACTGCCTGGTGAGTTTAGATTTTCCATCTTTTCTAAAGCTGTTTCTCACTGACGTTATTTTCTTCTCTTATTTCTTAAGTCCCACCATCTCTCCTCTCACCATCAGAATTCCTGACCAAGAAAATAAGAAGCCAGAAGCTTTGCAATTTCCAGTCACTTACCTACAAATTCTCATTCATCCAAAGCCATCCTTGCCCCCGCGGGTGCAGCACTGGTCTCTGCCCAAGGGGTCCACGGCCCATTTTTTCTGGCATGAGCAAGTTTCCTGCCCTGTTCTCCAGGCTCTGTGGTTCACCATTCACTCTGCCTTCTGTGTCCACTTGTAATACCTGGGCACAATCCCCATGATGACCCACTTCTCTTCATCATCAAAGAGGTGTGTGTGAATCAGATTTCTTTCCTCTCTTCTGCCCTGTGCATTTAGAATCTTTATCATCACCATATAAAGGTGAATTTGAGGATAAGCTATTCTGTAAGAAAAGAACAGAATAATCAGAAGAAATTATAAGAGAGGAAATTGTGTCACATGTGACATCCTCCCCCCCATAATTTAAAGGGAAAGCATTTAAGAAATACAATTTTCTAAAGAAGATCCTAATTCAAATAGAAGCAATACAATTTTTATATAAATCTAAAATTTGGAATTATGATGTATGTGGGCATTGGAACAGAGTCATTTAAATGTCATCTCTGTAAGACAAGGATCTAGTTATATATTTATACTAAAGGATACCTACTCCTATTCTTTTTCACCCAAGGCTTGATCGTAAAACTTTTCTTAATTTCTCTGGTACTTTGTGAGTACATTTTTAGTAAAAACCATGCAGTGAGTTTCATTTACTTATATTTGAAAGAGGCCTAACTACTATCATGTGACATGGACACAGAAGAAAAATTAGGGGCAAGAGAAAAACAGTAAGTACAAGAAAAGCTGCTCAGTATCATTAGTCATTAGGGAAATGCAAATTAAAACCAAAAAGAAATGTTACTATACACCCGCTAGAATATCAGATATTTTAAAATTGGAAAATACTAAGTATTGGTAAGAATATGAAGTAATCGGAAATTTCCTATATTGCTTGTGGGAGCAGAAAATTGCACAGCCACTCTAGAAGGTGGTTCTGCAATTTCTTGTAAAGTTAAACATACCCTTAGTGTGTAATTGAGCAATTTAATTCCTAACTACTTATCCGGGAGAAATGAAAGCACATGCACAACCAAAGGCTGCACACTTGTTTTCATAATAACCCCAAACTGCAGACAACTAAATGCCCATCAGTAGGTGAATACAATGAACTCCTGATATACGTAAAGAACAATAATGTAATATCATCATGCTAGGTGAAAGAAGCCACATACAAAAGTATACATGCTGCATCATTTCACTTATTTGAAAGTTTAGAAAAGGCAAATTACCTCAGAAAGCAAGTGACCATTTGCACTAGAAAACAATGAATTAACTTCTAAAGATAAAAAGTAACTTTCTATGGCAATGGAAATGTCCTATATCTTGATTGTGATAGTGATTACATGACAATATATATTTGTCCAAAACTCACCAATCTGTCTACTTAGCTAGATTTTATTGCAGGTGACTTCTTCCTCAGTAAAGGAAAAAATAGGAAAAGAAAAATGGGAGCACAATTAAGTTATGTCTTTGGATTAACTGCCTAAGATGTACTTGCTAGCTTTGCATCATTCCAGCATGAAAATAATTAAAAGATTCACTTGTAGGTGTCTGTGGTTATGTCTTAGTACTTCCAACAACACTTAGTAAAGTCACATTAAAATTGTGATTATTAAATAAAAATCCCACAAATTAGACTAAGATAAATTTTTTTCCTTTTAACTGGTACAGATAGATATCCTACCTTATGTTGTATTGATAAAACTGTTTATCAAGTTATTTGTTAACCAGAATTTTTGCTTTTTATTAATAATGTTCTAACTAGCTCATAAACTCTAAAAGGAGTTCTAAAGGGAATAGCAAATCTACCTTTTGGTCTGCATCTGGGAAGGGTAATTTCACAGTTAAGTAGAGAATCCTGGAAAGTTATATGATTTTCATTGATCTCTACCCAATATGTTTATTTTTTTAATTAATGAGAATTCTCATTATCAAACATAAAGAGAAACAAGTCTAGGTTTTTCAGTGAAACCCAAGTATTACCATCAGAATGAGATGAATAAATAATTGTCTCAAAGGCAGTTTAAATGAGATCAGAAGTTAATGTTTTTATGAATTGCATATTTGCCAAGATAATTTCAAAACTTTCCTATGATTTCTAAGCATTTTCCTTTAGAGAACATTCTTGGATGAAAATCTAGTTTTTCTGTAACTGAAATTGCTGAGTACCACCTGTAATATAAGACTTTATAAATATTCTATCCTGATTCCTCAAAAGATTTAGTTGAAATTTTACCTATGATGATAGATGGGATAAGGACGACAGGGTAACAGTCTACTCTGCACTATTCTGAGCAGAATGGATTTATGTTCCTATTTTCTACCAAGGACAGAAGATGCTAGGCTTCTATCATAAATCTATTTACATTTGCTGCTGAATGTCTGAGTAGATTTGAAAGAGTCATTCTGTTTCAAAATAGGAAAAAAAAGAATGTTATCAGTGGTGTTTTAGCAGATGCTTAAAAGTCAACTCTCTGAAAAAAAGAAAGCAGAAACACAAAACCCAACCCTAATTTGTAGCATTTGCTGATATTCTTGATGTAAATACTCCTAACATTTGCAATTTCAAGTCACCAGTGTCATGTCAAATGGTTTATAAATTCCTAAAACACCAATGCTTATGACAGCCACTACATGCTGACCTCAGAATATAAGTGAATTAAACATTGAAATTTATTTTTAGCAATGAGTTTTAAGCTCATCAATGACCTGCTCAAAGAAGAATGACAGTCCCCCTTTAAAGTGAAAGTAGAAAATGAGCATTAGCCCTCACCATACCAGAGATGTCACTTTATTACTGCTTTAACATAGAAGAAAAAATACAAATAATCTTTGGGAAAATGGTGCAAAGCATCTCCTTTTTCATATGGTAGATCGTTCTGGGTATGGTCTTTCTGTAAGTACCTATTTACTTTGAGATCTACACTTAGAAAAATAAATCATGTAATTTAGGAAGTGGATGGAAACAGTCTTTAAGGTGATTGCAGTAGTACATGATTTCTTGGATTAACATCATAATAGTGTGTCAAGTGATCAGAATAATTCTTATCTACAGACAATGCCAGAAGTAAAAGGAAGTTAGTATTCAACTGTATCTCTCAAAATGTACTCAATGCATATAAAATTACTATTTATAACACATTTTTAAAATTCCTGTAAATCAAAAGGAAAACACAAAATACCTATTGGAGAGAAAAAGTTCCAATCATATAATCAGAAAGTTTTCATAAGGCAAATCCTTATTATCATTATTTTACACATAGAAACTGAAATACAGAGAGGTTAAGTGATCTGTCTAAAGTCCACAGTTGGTCAGTTGGTGGAGCCAGGACTCAATCCAAAGTCCATGCTTTTTGCCGTTAATGCCCATTTGACACAGCATCTGAAATATGACGCTTTCAAATTGTGGTGCTAGAGAAGACTCTTGAGAGTCCCTTGGACAGCAAGGAGATCAAACCAGTCAATCCTAAAGGAAATCAACCCTGAATATTCATTGGGAGGACTGATGCTGAAGCTGAAGCTCCGATACTCTAGCCACCTAGAGTGGCTGATGTGAAAAGCTTACTCATTAGAAAAGAACTTGATGCTGGGGAAGATTGAAGGCCAGAGGAGAAGGGGGCAGCAGCGGATGATGAGATGGTTGGATAATATCACTGACTTAAAGGACACAAATTTGAGCAAACTCTAGGAGACAATGGAGGATAGAGGAGCCTGGCATGCTGCAGTCTTGGGGTTGCAAATGGTCAAAACAACGTAGCAACTGAACAACAACTGAACAATATCCCTTTAACACTTATGATTTATGATCAACTATGCATCAGTTGTTAGCAGAAGAGACTTGTTCACATTTCCTCAAGTAATCTGGGAATATTAAAAACGGAAATAGTATTTTGCAGCTAAATCTCAATGGGACCTAGAAAAAACTACATACCCGATTTTCAGGGAAGAAGCAAGAAGTGTTGCAGCCACACCGCATCAGAAGCAAGACCATTCTGAATTCAATGCAACTTTGACTTTCTCATGATCTTCTTGCCACGTCTCGAGAAAAAGCTCATTGATTTCTAAAACTGTATTCTAGAACCAGTTTGACCCCACTTGCACAAAATGTAGAGAAAGAAACTCTGTTGAAGTCAGTCATTAACATTGTCCCTATATAAGCAGAGCTGTGTGCCAAGTTATCTTCATAAAGGACACTGATTATTAAGGAGAGGGAGGGAGTGGGAGAAATTAGGGCTTCAAGCTTGGTAACTAGAGGGATGTATCATTCATCACAATAAAAAGTACAGCAGAATGATAGGATGATGATTTCAGTGTCGGGAGACCTGAGTTTTAGGGCCCACAAAATACACAGGAGGGGCTACTCATTAGCAAGACAAATTTAATGGCCCACAGGTCAGGTGAGTCCCTTAGACAGGGACTCATCAGTGTTCTTGTCATGGTTAAATTAGGATGTCTCTTACTCATATAATAACTTAGTCTCAAATCCCTCCTTCTTATTTTCTTTTTAAAGCTGTGTTTTAATTAAATATTTAAATTCAATCCCAATGCATTTTGGGGGTGAAGTTTTAATTAAAAGTCAGTACACTGTGGTTTTCTCATGTAAATTTGTAGCTTGAAGCCTACCTGGCAAATAAAGAAAGGATAAAACAGAAAATGTCTTTGAGGTAAACTCAGCAGAATCATAGACGCAGTTCCTCTGAGTACTGCTGCATTGAAAATCCCTCCAGAGATAGGAAAAAAAAAGCATTTCTGTCTGCAAAGCTGCACATTCCCTAAACTATAGTCTTTTGAAGCAATCATTAACATCTGCATCCTCAGTGTATAGTGTTTTATGGCCTCACTGTATGTGACAACATTAAACATCGTTAAAAAGGGTAATTAGAATAAAAATGGAAAGTTCTATATATCTTTTCAAATACATCAGATGTAGTTTGTCCTTGAAACAGAAAAGGGGCACAGTAATAAAGTCAGCTTTTCTCCCTTCTAAAATATGTACATGGATAGAATAAAGAAGTCTCTACATTGCTAAAACACACAATAACTCATTTAAAAATGCTAAAAACATGAAAAGTCAGTGCTTTATAAAATCCTTAATTGAAAGAATTTTTTAAAAAGTACTTTTATTCACTTATTAATTTATTTTTGGCTGCCCTGGGTCTTTGTCGCTGCACATGCTTTTCCCTGGTTGCAGAGGGCGAGGGCTCCTGTCTAGCTGCAGTGCCTGGACTTCTCATTGTGGTGGCTTCTCGTTGCGGAGCATGGGCTCCAGGGTGTGCGGGCTTCAGCAGGTGCAGCATATGGGATCAACAGTTGTGGCTCCTGGGCTCTAGAACACAGGGTCAGTGGTTGTGGAGCTCGGGCTTAGCTCTCTGTGGCATGTTCAATCTCCTTAGATCAGGGATCAAACCCGGGTCTCCTGCATTGGCAGATGGATTCTTTACCACTGAGCTACCAGGGAAGCCTGAAAGAATGTTTTTAAGGTGATGATTATCTTAGTAAAAGAAAGATACCCAATTCCATAGAGAGAATGATTGAAAATTATAAAGTCAAATATTTAGTAACAATTGTTTCACTATACATTCTCCTCCAGAACTATTAACTCGGAAGCAAATAATATATTTTTTAATAGTTTAAAACAATAAATTCATTTTCTAAATGGTCTCTAGTAAATTTTCCTATCAAGTAACTAACTATATACTAAATAGTGTAAGAGTTTCATAGGGATATTGAATATGAAATATAAATTTTGGGGAAATGGTTATCACCTGTGACTCAACTGAATATAAAGTGATCCCTCTGCTCCAGCAATGGGAGATGGAGGTTTAATTAAAAAGATCATTCTTATTTTGATCAGGATAAATGTATGCTTTAACTTTGAGTTTAGGGAGAGCTTAACTGGTACATGTTGATTACGCTCGGGGCTTGATTTCAACTGCATGCTCTAAACAACCTCCACTAAAAAACTACTACACAGTTAAATGCATGCACTATTTATAAATAGCTTTTTATAAAATACTTAAAAATGTATTATAAAAATCAAATTTTAATTACTTTTAATTAAATTTTAATGCTTGTAAACATTAAAGATCCCATAAAAAAATTAAATATATTTCTGATAAATAGGTTAGTTATTATGAGAAATACTTCCAAAATGGTTCAAATATGCACATGTTAGAGACAATTTGGGGGATTCCCTGGTGGCTCAGTGGTAAAGAATCTGCCTGCAATGCAGGAGATTTGGGTTTGATTCCTGGGTCAGGAAGATCCCCTGGAGAAGGAAATAGCAACCCATTCCAGTATCCTTGCCTGGGAAATCCCATGGACAGATGAGTTTGCCAGGCTACAGTCCATGGGGTTACAAAAGAGTCGGACACAATTTAGCACCTAAACAATAACAGAGATGACTAATTCTCTAACATACTTGGAGATTCAAAGCTGTGATTTCTATTAAGAATTAATTTACATTCTGCTTCGGGAAACAAGATGTCTTTCACTTCTCCATCATTCAGTGTTAAGTACTTAGTCACAATTTTAGCCTCAAGCCTCTATGGGGACTAAGGAGTAGGCACCGGAAAAGATTGACAAGGCTAAATTGAAAGATGGACAAAGTCCTGCCTTAGAAACTTTTTTTTAGCACTGAATTTAAATTTGTAACAAGCATCATATTTTTATATCAGTGAAATAAAATTTATATATTATGGCAAGACAAGAAACATTTGAACAAACTTTTCTCTGCCCCTTTGGGTCTCATCCCTCCTCTCTAGTGTGTATTATGTATTGTTTATTTGCATTAATTAGACCTCCTTAGGAGATAACATTCCTTCTCAGTCTTGTAAAGATGACCCACTACTGCCTTTGTGCAGATCTGGATTGTATTAACTATCACTATGTCATCTGACAGCAACCCTATGTCTCAGAACTTATATATATATATAACTGTGCTTTGACCTCAGAGCTTTCTTTTAAAAAAATTGTATTAAGATATAGATTTAGGTATATAGCAAAGTAATTCAGTTATATATACACATATGTTATATATGTTAGGTTTGTATAGTATATTAGATTCTTCTCCATTAGATTATTACAAGATACTGAATATAGTCCCTTGTGACATACAGTAGGTCCTTGTCTATTTATTTTATATATAATAGTGTATATCTGTTAATCCCAAATTCTGAATTTATCCGTCCCACCTTTTTCCCTTTAGTAACTTTAGGTTTTTCTATGTCTGTGAGTCTATTTCTGCTTTGTAAATAAGTTCATTTGTATCTTTTGTTTTTTTAGATTCCACATATAAGTGAAACCATATATTTGTCTTTCTCTGTCTGACTACCTCATTCAGTATGATAATCTCTCGGTCTATCCATATTGCTGCAAATGGCATTATTTCATTCTTCTCTATGGCTGAGTAATAGTCCACTTCATGTAAGTACCACTTTTTTTTTTTCTTTTTTTTTTTTTAATATTATTTTATTAGTTGGAGGCCAATCACTTCACAACATTTCAGTGGGTTTTGTCATACATTGACATGAATCAGCCATATAGTTACACGTATTCCCGATCCCGATCCCCCCTCCCACCTCCCTCTCCACCCGACTCCTCTGGGTCCTCCCAGTGCACCAGGCCCGAGCACTTGACTCATGCATCCCACCTGGGCTGGTGGTCTGTTTCACCACAGATAATATACATGCTGTTCTTTCAAAACATCCCACCCTCACGTTCTCCCCCAGAGTTCAAAAGTCTGTTCTGTACTTCTGTGTCTCTTTTTCTGTTTTGCATATAGGGTTATCGCTACCATCTATCTAAATTCCGTATATATGTGTTAGTATACTGTAATGTTCTTTATCTTTCTGGCTTACTTCACTCTGTATAATGGGCTCCAGTTTCATCCATCTCATTAGAACTGATTCAAATGAATTCTTTTTAACGGCTGAGTAATACTCCATGGTGTATATGTACCACAGCTTCCTTATCCATTCATCTGCTGATGGTCATCTAGGTTGCTTCCATGTCCTGGCTATTATAAACAGTGCTGCAATGAACATTGGGGTGCATGTGTCTCTTTCAGATCTGGATTCCTCAGTGTGTATGCCCAGAAGTGGGATTGCTGGGTCATATGGCAGTTCTATTTCCAGTTTTTTAAGAAATCTCCACACTGTTCTCCATAGCGGCTGTACTAGTTTGCATTCCCACCAACAGTGTAAGAGGGTTCCCTTTTCTCCACACCCTCTCCAGCATTTATTGCTTGTAGACTTTTGGATAGCAGCCATCCTGACTGGCGTGTAATGGTTACCACATCTTTATCCATTCCTTTGTCAATGGACATTTATGTTGCTTCCATGTCTTGGCTAAGTATTTGTAAATAGTGCTTATATATACAGTGAGGTGCATATGCCTCTTCAAATTCTAGTTTTCTCCAGATATATACCCAGAAGTGGGATCTCTGGATCATATGGTAATTTCAGTGTTTTTTTTTTTTTTTTTTTTTAAGGAAACTATGAAAAAAGGTGAAAGTGTTAGTCACTCGGTCATGTCTGACTCTTTGTGATCTCATGGACTGTAATCTGCTAGGCTTCTCTGTCCATGGAATCCTTCAGGCAAGAATACTGGAGTGGATAGCCATTCCCTTCTCTAGGGGATCTTCCTGACCCAGGGATCAAACCCAGGTCTCCTGAATTGCAAGTGGATTCTTTACTGTCTGAGCCAGCAGGGAGCCCAGGGAACCTCTATACTGTTCACCATAGTGGCTGCAACAATTTGCATTCTCACCAACAGTGTAGAAGGGTGCCCTTTTTTCCATACCCTCTCCAGCATCTACTACTTGTAGACTTTTTGCTGATAGCCATTCTACATGCTTTGAAGAGGTATCTCATTGTAGCTTTTGCTTACATTTCTCTAGTAATTAGTATGTTGAGGATCTTGCATGTTGCCTATAGGCCATCTGTATGTCTCCTTTGGGAAAATGTCTACTTAGGTCTTCTACTCACTTTTTGATTGGATTTTTTTTTATATTGAACTGTGTAAGTTGTTCATATATTTTGGAAGTTAAGCCCCTGTTGGTTGTATCATTTGCAAGTATTTTCTCCCATTCTGTAAGTTGTCTTTTTGTTTTGTTCATTGTTCCTTTTGCTGTGCAAAGCTTTTATTTCTATACACTAAAAATGAAATATCAGAAAGAAAACTGAAGGAAACAATCCTATTTATTATTGCATGAAAAAGAATAAAATACCTAGAGATAAACCTACCTAAGGAGGCAAAAGACCTGTACTCGAAAAACTAGAAGATGCTGATGATAGAAATTGAAGCCCACACACAGATGGAAAGATTAAACCATGTTCTTGAATAGGAAGAATCAATACTGTTAAAATGACCATATGATCCAAGGCAGTCTATAGATTGAATGCAATCCCTATCAAATTACCAACACCATTTTTCACAGAACTAGAACAAATGACTTAAAAATTTGTATGGAAACTTGAAAGACCCTGAACAATCTTGAGACAGAAAAATAGAGCTGGAGGAATTGGGTTCCCTGACTTCAGACTATACTACAAGGTTACAGTCACGAAAACAGTATGAAACTGGCACAAAAGTGAACATATAGATCGATGGAACAGAAGAGAAATAAAACTACACACTTATGGTCAATTAATCTGTGACTAAGGAGGCAAGAATATGCAATGGAGAAAACTTATTGAAGTTCAATAAGTTGTGCTGGGAAAACTGGACAGCTACATGCAAAAAAATGAAAGTAGAACACTCTCTAACAGCATATACAAAAATAAACTAAAAACATATTAAAGACCTAAATGTGCCATGCCAAGTAGCTTCAGTCATTTCCAACTCTTTGCAACCTCATGGACTGTAGCTCATCAGGCTCCTCTGTCCGTGGGATTCTCCAGGCAAGGATACTGGAGTGGGTTACCATTTCCTTCTCCAGGGGTACTTCCCAATGCAGGGATTGAACACAAGTCTCCTGCATTGCAGGCAGATTCTTTACCATCTGAGTCACCAAGAGATAGCCCTCAAGTTGGCTTGAATAAAATTTTCCATTCCTTTCTTCAAATTACTGATTAAACTTTTTTATTGACATTGTAAAAACCACCTTGAAGGTTAAAGAATAAAAAAGAAATTTAAATTTTAATATTCATTCAGAAGAAGCCCTTAAACACATCTGCTTGATGCATGTTGGTACTATAGAAATCTTGGTTTCAATGAAGAAAATTTGCAAAGATCCTTACAAAGGCTTTCTTTTAGAAATCCAGATGGAGCCTAGCCATTTGGTTGATAATTGGGGGCTGCACTTCCTGGTATGATTTCCTTGTTACTACTGAGTATCTCTGTCTTTGGTGTGCCTTTCAGACATTCCATGGAGACTTGTTTATTCAATGTGTGGACCAAAGACCAATAGTTTTGAGAATCACTTAAAAACTTGTTAGAAATGCAAAATCTAAGGCCCCACTCAAGGCCTAATGGATAAGAATCTTCATATTTAACAAGATCTCTAGGTGACTTATTTGCACTGAGAGGCACTGTTTTAAGCTCTTGGGGGGCTCACCAGTCACCTCCTTCTCATTGCTCTTTCTCTTTGAAATCAACTATTTCTGAAAGTATCACTTCACTCCTCTACTAAAATTACTGAGTTCCAGTTTCCCTTCTGTGTGTGGGTTTTTTAAATTATTATTATTTTTGTTTTTGCTGTTGCTGCTCAATGGTTTTCTCTGGTTGTGGCAAGCATGGGCTACTCCTCACTGTGGTGTGTGTGCCTCTCACTGGGGTGGCTTCTCCTATTGTGGAGCACAAGCTCTAGAGAGTGGATTAAGTAGTTGTGTTGCATGGGCTTGGTTGCCTCTTGGCATGTGGGAACTTCCTAGCCCAGAAAGTGGATTGGAAGGCAGATTCTTAACCATTGGACCACCAGGGAAGCCCCCTTTCTGTGTTTTAAAATGCTCCTAAGTTGCTGTGTTTAAGTTTCTTCTCCTGGGGAGTAGGAAGGATGATATCAAGGTACCTTGGTAGGGGGTAAAATGATCTTGGGTTCTTTGGACTCTCAAGTTCCAATTAATGTTTTTTCTCAAGTATCTATAATAGTAAACATATCTTGGACTTTGAGAATTATGTTCCTTCTGAAACCCCCAGCTTGTTTACATTAGACAGGATATTCCCATCTTGCACATAACTTAGACCATATTTTACTAAAAGAGAATTTCCACCTGACCCTACCCCCAAAAATGTAAGAGACATGGGTTTGAATCCTGGGTCAGGAATATCCCTTGGAGGAGGGCATGGCAATCCACTCCAAAGAGGAGTCTTTGGAAGGAGTGGTTACTTACATGATGAGTTTCTTCAAATGCTTCCTTTTCTGGCATGTTTCTTCCAGTTTCATCATGTTAAACTGTAGGAAAGCCCTCTTGAATACAGTAACCTGTAATTATGAAAACAAATTGAGTTTAATGACTTACTGCCTAAGAGAACACGTTATACTGACCATTCAAAATGGCAGCTCATTAGGAGAATGAGAGCAAGTTTGTATTGCTTATTGCATTGAACACTGAAGTTCTTAGGGCAGGATATCACAAGCAGAGTGTGCCTTTGGATTGGCTAATTTCTTAAAAGGAGAATGGATGGAAGTGAGGTGAGATTCTAAGGGAAGAAAAACTGTCACGAAAGTCATTAGACACTGTGCAGGTGTGATCTCAAAATTGATGAAGAGGTAATTCTCTCTCTCAGGAAGATGGAGAAGAAAGGCAATTAAACTAAAATGTTACATTTTTCACAGATTAAAATTTCTCTTTTTCAATTATTTTTTGTATGAATTATACTTCAACAAAACTTTCAAAAGCACAAGACAAAATACCAAATGAAAAGGCACCTTGCCCTCAACAGCTAAAAGCTATGTGTTTGGGAAAACAACCTGTTTTCACATAGCTGAAATATTTCAGAATAGGAAGATAGCTATATAAATCCTTCATTTAATGGATATGAAAAAGAGAAATAAAGTTTCTGTTGACTATTGTGAATCCATTTTATTCTTTCCTTTGTATACTAATGACTACAAGTTAGTACTCAAAATGCCCAGCTCTGAGTTTACCATGGTGTGCAGCAAAAACAGACTCAGCCCGTGTTTTCCTGTAACATCATTTCATGGGTGAGACACACACAAGTCAGATAGTCATACAACTGGATGTATAATTACAAACTGTGACAATGCTGCATTTTACTGGATCCCTGTGATACTGGAAAACAGCACTGGTTAAAGAAATCCTTGACTCCATCATCTAGGAAATTGCTTACTGCAGAGAACCATACTTCCTCAGATGATTCTGGTAAGATTCACGGATGTACTCCAGTGTTTACCCACATCAAAGCCAACGATCAGTTGGTCAGATCAGTCGCTCAGTCGTGTCCGACTCTTTGCGACCCCATGAACCACAGCACGCCAGGCCTCCCTGCCCATTACCAACTTCTGGAGTCTACCCAAACCCATGTCCATTGAGTTGGTGATGCCATCCAACCATCCGATGCTCCAAATTCCTATTCTCTGCCTCAGAAATGATTAGCTGAACTGCTTGTCTCCACTGATGAGTAGGAACAAAGTGATTGTTAAACCTTGTTTCAGCTTCTCTCCTTCCTTCCTGCACCTGAACTTTTGCCCATTGCCAGCCTCAATCAGCGTACGACATGTCTTAGGTATACAGTGGCCTCGAGGCAAACAATCTTTGATGTGCTATCCAACCAAGTCACCTTTCCACTCTGCTTCCCCACACTGCCTCTTTCCAGCCTTGTCTCTTACAAGTGTGCTAAGTTGCTTCAATTCATGTCCTACGCTTTGAGACCCTAAGGACTGCGGCCTGCCAGCTCTTCTGTCCCTGGGGCTCTCCAGGCAAGAATACTGAAGTGGGTTGCCATGCCCTCCTCCAAGGGATCTTCCCAACCAGGGATCAAATCCACGTCTCTCATGTCTCCTGCAGGTGGGTTCTTTACCACTAGTGCCACCTGGGAAGCCCTGTTTCCTCTTCATTGCAAAACAAAGACCCTTTTGGCTTAACCCTGGAGAAGCTAGGCTTCAACAGTATGTGAACTGAGAACTTCCAGGGGTAGAAACTGGATTTAGAAAAGGCAGAGGAACCAGAGATCAAATTACCAACGTCCGCTGGATCACAGAAAAAGGAAAGGAATTTCAGAAAAACATCTACTCTGCTTCACTGACTATGCTAAAGCCTTTGACTGCCTGAAAGTGAAAGTGCTAGTCCTTCAGTCAGGTCTGACTCTTTGTGACCCCATGGACTATAGCCCACCAGGCTCCTCTGTCCATGGAATTTTCCAGGCAAGGATACTGGAGTGGATTGCCATTCCCTTCTCCAGGGGGTCTTCCTGACCCAGGGATTGAAACTGGGTCTACTGCATTGCAGGTGAATTCTTTACCCTCTGAGCCACCAGTGACTGCGTGGATCACAACAAACACCTATAGAAAACTCTTAAAAACATGGGAATACCAGATCATGCTACCTGCCTGCTGCAAAACCTGCATGCAGGTCAAGAAGCAACAGTTAGAATTGGACATGGAACAAAAGACTGGTTCAAAATTGGAAAAGGAGTATGACAAGGCTATATACTGTCATCCTGTTTATTTAACTTCTATGTAGAGTACATAATGCAAAATGCTGGGCTGGATGAAGCACAAACTGGAATCAAGATTTCCAGAAGAAATATCAATAACCCCCGATATGCAGATGACACCACCCTTATGGCAGAAAGTGAAGAAGAACTAAAGAGCCTCTTGATGAGGGTGAAAGAGAAGAGCGAAAAAGTCAGCTTAAAACTCACTATTAAAAAACTAAGATCATGGCATCCAGTCCCATCACTTCATGGCAAATAGCTGGAGAAAAAGTGGAAAAAGTGCAAACAGTGACAGATTTTATTTTCTAGGGCTTCAGAATCACTGCGAACAGTGACTACAGCCATGAAATTAAAAGATGCTTACTCTTTGGAAGAAAAGCAAGGACAAACGTAGACAGTGTATTAAAAAGCAAAAACATCACTTTGCCAACAAAGGTCCACACAGTCAAAGCTATTTCCAGTAGTACAGCTTTTTCCAGTAGTCATGTATGGATGTGAGAGTTGGACCATAACGAAGGATGACTGTCAAAGAATAGGTACTTTCAAACAATGGTGCTGGCGAAGACTCTTCAGAGTCCCCTGGACTGCAAGGAGATCCAACCAGTCAATCCTAAAGGAAATCCACCTTGAATATTTATTGCAAGGACTGATGCTGAAGCTGAAGCTGAAGCTCCTATACTTTGGCCACCTGATGTGAAGAACTGACTCACTGGAAAAGACCCTGATGCTAGGAATGATTGAGGGCAGTAGGAGAAGGGGATGACAGAGGATGAGATGGTTGGATGGCATCACCGACTCAATGGACATGAGTTTGAGCAAACTCAGGAGATAGTGAAGGACAGGAAAGCCTGATGTGCTACAGTCCATGGGGTTACAAAGAGTCGGACATGACTTGGTGACTGAACAACAACATGTTATATATTAGCCATTCATTGTTGAGTAAACTCCATTGTATTATTTTGGCGCAGTCCAACTGAAATGTATCCAGTTTTTTGTTATGGATAAAGATGCTATGAACATTTTTTTCTTGGCCATGATGCACAGCTTGCACAGTCTTAGTTCCCAACCAGAGACTGAATTAAACCTGGATCACTGCAATAAAAGCAGAGTCTTAACTGCTGGACTTCCAGAGAATTCCCTCAACAGTTTTGCATAAGACTTTTTGTGAATGTTTTTGCTTGTGGGTTATAGGTCAAAACTAGGTTAATCACTATTACTATGTAAGAATTAGCCAGAGCATTTTTAAAGTAGCCATGACATGGATTATCACAATGGTGTTGTCACTCACCCAGAGCCAGACATTCTGGAGTATGAAGTCAAGTGGGCTTTGGGAAGCACTGCTGCCAATGAAGTAAGTTAGTGGAGGTGGTGGAATTCCAGCAGAGCTATTTAAAAATCCTAAAAATTATGCTGTTAAAGTGCTATACTCAATATGTCAGCAAATTTGGGAAACCTAGCAGTTGCCACAGGACTGGAAAATGTCAATCCTCATCCCAGTTCCCAAGAAGGGCAGTATTAAAACCATCTGATGTTTGCTTCTTGGCAGGAAAGCTATGACAAACCTAGACAGTGTGTTAAAAAGCAAAGACATCACTTTGCCAACAAAGGTCCATATAGTCAAGGCTGTGGTCTTCCCAGTGGCTGTGTACAGATGTGAGAGCTGGACCATAAAGAAAGCAAAGCACTGAAGAATTAATGGTTTCGAACTGTGGTACTGGAGAAGACTCTTGAGCATCCCATGGACAGCAAGTCCCATGGACTGATCAAACCAGTCAATCTTAAAGGAAATCAACCATGAAGATTCATTGGAAGGACTGATGCTGAAGCTGAAGCTCCAATAATTTGGCCACCTGATGTGAAGAACTGACTCATCGGAAAAGACCCCGATGCTGGGAAAGATTGAAGGCAGAGGGAGAAGAGGGTGATAGAGGATGAGATGGTTGGATGGCATCACCAATTCAATGGATGTGAACTTGGGAAAACTCTGAGAGATGGTGAAGGACAGGGAAGCCTAGGATGCTA
Source organism: Muntiacus reevesi (assembly GCF_963930625.1). Taxonomy (NCBI): domain Eukaryota; kingdom Metazoa; phylum Chordata; class Mammalia; order Artiodactyla; family Cervidae; genus Muntiacus; species Muntiacus reevesi. The sequence continues at coordinate 35,933,100 of NC_089254.1, read as the reverse complement.
TAGGGGATGGGGTCTCGAAGAGTTGGATACAACTTGGTAACTAAATGACAGCAAGAATAATGCCATTTTAATACTCCCACCAACACTGCATGAGTTTGTGCTGTTCCACACCCTGTCAGCATTTGTTAAGTCACTTTAAAAAATTTTAGCCTCTCAAGTAGGTTCACCCACATTTAATTTAAACAAAAATTATACAAATTTACTTTTTCATTTCCTATTTAATTTTTCCATTACTTATGTGTGCCTCTTATATTTCTATTTCTAAAATCTTCCTTAAGTAGGCTTGGAAATAATACCACCATGTATTAATATATAGGCAAAATGTACCTTATTTGTATAAAAATGAGACTTTGTAAATTATGGAAAACAACACTTCTGTGTAGACACAACGGAATCTTCAATTTATCTCTTTGGAAAGGAAATTAGGATTCTTGCTCTCAACCAGAATCCTTTCCAAAGCAACACTGATAAGTAGGCATATATATTTCACATCACCACCACCACAGCAAGATTACCTACTTTACATGGCAACCCATTCCATGTTTTGATGTTCATGTTTAGTTATTGAACAACTCCAATGTGATTTTAAGCTTTTATGATCGAAGGTTGATGGATGTAAGACTTTATATGTAAAGCAGTAATTTTTAAAATTTGTTTTTGTTCAGTTGCTCAGTCATGTCCAACTCTTTGTGACCCCAGGGATTGCAGCATGCCAGGCTTCCCTGTCCTTCACTATCTTCTGAATTAGCTCAAACTTATGTCCATTGAGTCAATGATGCCATCCAACCATCTCATCCTCTGTCACCCCCTTCTCTTTCTGCCCTCAATCTTTCCCAGCATCAGGGTCTTTTCCAATGAGTCGGCTCTTTGCATCAGGTGGCCAAATTATTGGCACTTCAGCTTCAGCATCAGTCCTTCCAATGAATACTCACAGTTGATTTCTTTTATGATTGACTGGTTTGATCTCCCTGTTGTCCAATGAACCCTCAAGAGTCCAGCACCACAGTTCAAAAGTATCAATTCTTCGGCATTCATCTTTCTTTATGGTCCAACTCTCACATCTGTGCATGACTGCTGGGAAAAAACCATAGATTTGACTATATGGATCTTTGTCAGCAAAGTTTTAAAAATTTAACAATTTTTAAAATATTTACTATCATAGAATAACAATGCCCATTAAATAAGAAGAACGTCATTTAGTTTTCTGTGACAAGAGTGTTATTTCCTAATATCCTTTTCCGTTTACCATGCCTAGCATGTTAAATATTTTTAAATTAAAAATTCCCTAAAATGGGAGTGCCCTTCTAGTTGTTAGGTGAGTTGCTGCCCAATTTTTGAATCTTTGAAAAAAAGCCAATTAGTTTTCCGAAAAAAGAAAAAAATCCTGAAATGCCAGTGCTTTGCTTGTTAATGTTGTACTCTTTGCAGATAAAAAGTATATTAAAATGCACTTTGTATGACTTGTCCTGTGTTCTGTCAACATATTTATAACAGCTGAGTTAAAGTCTTTTTCTGGGAAGTTCAACATCTGAGCTTCCTCAGGTATAGCTTCTTTTGGCTGCTGTTTTTTATGTCTTTTTTTTTTTTTTTTTCCTGATGTATGGACCACACTTTTATGATTCTTTATATATCTAAAGTTTTTGTGATACTGAAATAAAATAATGCATCACATCTGGAAATTAGATCCCCCTGTCCCCGCTCAGGTTTGTCATTTTGCTATTTCTTCTTGTTGTCATTGTTTTTACTTTTCCTTAGAAAATGTCCAGTATTAATTCTTCAAAGTCTATATCTTTTGTCATGTTTGGTCACTGAAATTTCCGTTATTAGCTTAGTGTTCAAGGAATGAGTGAACAAGAGTCCCTTAATTGATTTGAATGAGTAAATCCCTCCAACATTTGTCAAGGGTGTGTGTGTGTGTGTGTGTGTGTGTGTGTGTGTGTGTGTGTGTGTGTAGGTATGTTTCTAATGCTCCAGCAAACAATTTACAACTGCTCCTTAGTCTTCGCTTCCAGTCATGTGGAGCCCTCAACGTCAGCCAGAGGGGAGAGACCAGACCCTTTTGGGTCTTTTTTGATCATACACACAGCCCCAGCTGTGCATGTGGACATAGAAATTTCCAGGAACAAATCAGTCTTTCACAGCCCCTAAGGATTTCCAAGTTCTCAGTTTTTATTTTTTGGTCAGTGTCTCATTAGCCCCAACCTGCAATGCTGCTTCAGGTAGTTCCAATGTTTACCGATTGCCACTGGTTGTTTTCTGCCAATGTCCTGGGGTTAGTGCTATTCAGCAGAGGGATCTCAGAGTTGGCTCAAATGAAAACAAGCCCTGAAAATGGATCTGTTTAGCAAGCCACGGGAGATGTCAACAGTGACAATTTTGAGAGAAATGGGACTTTGAGACCTTCCAAACCTTATGGGTTTGCTTCTTCTAAGGCTTGTGAGGCCACTGATTTTCACAATTATTGTAGCTTTTCATTTTCAAGCTTACCACAGAGGAAGGGAGAAATGATGGGATTGGGCCACACTGAATGCTGTGAAACTCACCGTTCCTACCAAGTTTCAACTCTTTTTCTTGAATAAACAGTCCTCAGCTTGTTGCATAAATTTAATTAATTTCCAGAATTCTGATAATGTTTCTTTTTGACAGTTTTGGCCAGTGTTCTCACTGTTCTGATGGAAGAGTAAATTTTCTGGAGCTCTTAATTTGCCATTCCAGAAGATAACCCTCTCACTTGCAAATATCATTATTACAAGTTGAAAAATACTACCATCTCATGACATTAACAAATCAATTTACATTCTTCTGGATGATCTTCCAGTCCTCACTCATATGAATGTATTTACTGAAGTGTAATAATACCAAACTTTGGTCTTTAGAAAAAAAAGTAGCAGGCATGAACATTCTGTGTTCTAAACTTGCATCCTGTATTATAGACATCTTATAGTTTCAACACTCCTTTACTTCTCAGATTGCCTCTAATTGCTTGATACTGGAAAAAAAAATCTGAGGTATTATTTTTGGGTATATAACATATTTCTTACTCTGGATATTTCTGCTATGAAAAATTCCCGGGAAGCTGAATCAGCAAATCGAGCGATTCTTCTTTAACTTTTTAAAAGTACAACATACTGCACAAGTCAGGACTGTGTCAATAGTTATTTATTATTATATCTTTCCTATTTTAGTTTTTGCCTGGGTGCTTGTCATGTAAATATCTCTCATATCTTTTAATTTTATGAAGTTAAAAGACACATCAATTACAATTTCTTTGTTGTACATGTCATATGCATTCATACATCTTATCTATTTTTACTTTTTGTAACATTTAATAATATGACCGCTAGGATTAAGCTAATTGAAATGTTTTACACTATTTAAACTAAAATAATGTTTATTAACATACATCTATATTAAAAACTTCACTCAGTAATTGTAAATGTCCTTAAGACAATGTTTCTAAAACTTTATTTTAGTTATTGTTCAATTGAGAAATCTTGGTCAATTACAGATTGTGAATCAGCAGATCTGGAGTAGAGCCAAGAGTCTGCTACTCTAATAAGTTCTGCAGGCCGTGGACCACGCTTTAAATAATAAGATGTTAGGATACTCATCTGCATTTGTATTACTGACCAGACCTTTAAGAGGATGAATTTGGTCACGTCACTTGTTTTGGTCCTGGTCTAATCTTGTCTTGGAAATCTTCACCTTTGTTGTGGAAATACACTGAAATTAGGACCCAAACAGGGAAGAGACATTAACAATGATTCCTGATGTGTCCTTGTGGATTAGATATCCTCACTAGTCAGCTTCTTATACTTCTAAAGACAGCATTCTTTCCTTTTTCCCATCTCTCTTCTCACCAGTAGCCTATTTTAGAAACCATCACAGTTGAAAACTAGAAAAAAAAACTTTCCTGTTGTTCACTGATAGTTAAATTGTGTCAAGAATATAAACTGTTTCAAAGAATAATATATTTTAGTATTAGCATTTACTTTTCTGATTTTTAAACTTATAATTGAAACTGGGATCACAGCATACTCCCAGGAGGTACTTTCCTCAGAACAGAAGACAGTGTTTACACCTCCAAAGCCTTTATATATGCTGATCACCTTCTATTCTTTTCTAAAAAAGAAATGCAGAGGTGGCTATTTATGTTTAGTAAATGGATTAAAAACATAAAGTACATTTATCAGGATGTTAATTATCAATAGGATTTAGAATAATAGTTTATTCACTGTTTAATTTCTGAACCATTACATTAGAATTCTTTTTAATGGAACTAAATATTATTTGAATTAGATTAAATAATTTCATTTTTAGTTAAAAACTAATTAACTGCTTTGTATGGCTGAGTAATACAAAGTAAACATTGCAGTATTAAGTAGGTCACAGAAATCCATTTCTAAATAAACCACAAGAACCTCATAACCACCACATTGGATACTGAAGGTCTAAAAAGAGAACATCCAGAAATAGGGTATTCTAAAGGTTAGACTAAACTAAGTATGGAACAGATAAGACAAAATTAGTCTCCTAAAATTTCCTAGGATGTCTCAAAATTTTGTGACCTTTATCTTAAAGTAGTCCTAAACTGATGACCTTCTACACGTGGCAGAAGCAAATGAGGGAAGTTATCTTATTTACTATATTATAGGCTTCAAATGATTTCTATAAATAAATGTTTAGGTACAATGGGGGTTTTCTTGTAGCTCAGCTAGTAAAGAATCTGCCTGCAATCCCGGTTCAATTCCTGGGTCAGGAAGAACCGCTGGAGTAGAGAATGGCTAACCACTCCAGGATTCTGGCCTGGAGAATTCCATGGATTATGTCGTCCCTGGGGTCACAAAGAGTCAGATACGACTGAGAGGATTTCACTTTAATGTTTCATTTTAGGTACAATACCAAAACAGAAAAAAAAAATTCAAAGATACTTAGGCAGAAAAAAATAAGTAGATCTCAGGAGTGAAAAACAGCAAAATATAAAAATAGCAGCAGTACCACAAACAGCCCTTCAAATGCTCAAGATACTGGGATTATCATATTCAAATTAAACAATCATGTCAAGTATATTTACAGAAACAACAGACAGACTTGAAGATATCTGCTGGAAACAGGAAAGTAGCCAAACTGACACAGAATTATTTAAATGAACCAGAAACTTATGGGAATAAAAATAAACAAATATTAAAAAAATTTTTTTTTAATTTTTTTTTTAAATTTGAGGAAGGAGATCAAGACAGTAGAGTAGGAGGACCTGGAACTCTCCTCCCACCACAAGTACATTAAAAATACATCTACCTGTAGGATAATTCTCACTGAAAACTAACTGGCAACTAGCAGAAAGACCCTTGAACAAACAAGGCTGTAGGAAAGACCCACAGAGACTCAAGCAGGAAGGGAGGAGAAGAGACGCCCCGGTCCTGAGTCCCGGCAGCGATTCCCACACGCTCCCGGCGCGGGTCGCAGTCCGAGCCCCGAGCCCACCTCGGCCCCGCCCGCTTCACGGCACCGCTCCTCGCCCAGGCGAGGCCGCCCGTGGCCGGGACAGCGCCTGGCCTCTTGGCGGATCCGTCTCTTAAGGCGAAAACAAAAACAAACTAGAAAACAGAGCAGGGCTTCTCTAGTGAGTCAGCGGTTAAGATTCCACCAGCCAATGCAGGAAACGCGGGTTCAATTCCTGGTCCAGGAAGATCTTGCTTCCGAGCAACCAAGCGCGTACCACACCTACTGAGCGCGCACCAGACTACTGCAGCCTGGGAGCTCTGCGGGCCACGTTCTGCAACGTTAGACACCACCTCGACCAGCAGCCTCCACTGGGCCACAGCTAGAGAACGCACAGCCACGGCAACAAAGACACAGCACAGCTAAAAAAAATCTTTTTTTTTTAATTGAAAAAAAGAAACAGAAGCAAAAATAAATCATTAAACTGAAAAGCTTTTACACAGCAATGAAACCATCAATTAAAAAAAAAAGATAACTTATTGACTAGGAGGAAATATTTGCAAATGATAAAACCAATTAGGGGTTAATATCCAAAATATATGAGAAGCTCATACGTCTCTATGTTAAAGAAAACCTAATTATAAATTAGCTGAAGACATGAATAGATGTTTTTCCAAAGGAGATACAGAGATTGCCTATAGACACATGAAAGAATGTTCAACATCATTAACCATCCAAGAAATGCAAAAGAAAACCAGAAGAAAATGTCATCTCACACCTGTCAAGACGGCTATCATCAAAAGTCTACAAATAACAAATGTTCCAAAAATGTGGAGAAAGGGAACTCGAGTACACTCTTTTGAGAATGCAAATTGGTGCAGCCACTATGAAAAGCAGTATAGAGAGTTTCCTCCAAATACTAAGACAAAAAAAACCCCAAAAAACTATGACATGATCAAGCAATTCCATTTTTTATTATATACTGAAGAAAATAAAAACAAGAATTTGAAAAAAACACATGCCCAACAAAGATCACAGCAGCATTATATACAACAGCCAATATATGGAAACAAATTAAGAGTCCATCAAAAGATGAATGGATAAAGAAGACGTTAGATACACACACATGCACACACACAGAGGTATATTACAATTACATAAAAATGGATGCAATTTTCCCACTAAAAGAAATATAAATGACCTAGAGATAAACACAGTAAGTGAAGCAAGTCAATGACAGAAAGACAAATACCATATGATATAACTGACGTGTGAAAAATAAAAATTGATACAAATGAACTACATTTGCAAAACAGAAAGAGACCGACAGATTTAGAAAATAGGCTTAGGGTGACCAACAGAGAAAGGGGGACAGGATATTACGTAAGGAGGTTGCAACTAACAAATACACATGAATATACCTAACCTAGGTAATAAACAAGGACCTACTGTAAACCACTGGGAAAACCTATTAAATATAGGATTTCAATATAGGAATAAGCTACATGAGAAATAGTAGATGTGTGTCTCCATATAAATAAATCAAGCTGCTATACACCTAAAAAAAAAAAAAAAAAAAAAAAAAACACAAAAACCTAAAACAAGTATAATCCAAAAAAAAGTATACTCCAATATAATATAAAATTGAAGTTGACAACAAAATTAAAACAAGCAAACAACAGCATAAAGAATGCCTACAGTAATTCTCCCCACATAGGAAACCCAGACTCGCTCATATTCTGGAGACTAACCAGACTTGCTTCCCAAGGCAGGACTGCCACGGAGCTGAGGGACTGGGCAGGAGGTGCCAGTTTACAGGCACCCCTGGGACCTGCAGTGCCGGGTCCCCACTGAAAGGGCAACAATCGCTCCAGGATGACTGAGGACCTACAGCAGGTAAACCAAGCAGAATGCCCCCAAAGGAGGGTCACCTGGTCCCAAGGACTCCTGATGTTGGGGGTCCCATCTCCAGGCTCATCCTAAAACTCACTGAACCTGTGGCGGAAAGAAACCTCAGGACATCATTGGCAGGTCTCGGACTTGATAGAAGGGTGTACTTTAAGGGGGAAGAAGGAATGAGCCGAAAGATCTCGAGTGTCTGTTCTCTCACCCTTCACCCTCATTTAAAATCCTGGAGAAGAACTGTCACCAAGGTTCAGATTACCCAGCACCCTGAGTGGGTGAAGAAAGTCTGCCACCTAGTGGACATATTTGAGAACTACAACTTAGAAACCAACGCCTAGGGGCGTTTACTATTCCCAAACTCAGTTCAGTTCAGTTGCTCAGTCCTGTCCGACTCCTTGCGACCCCATGGACTGCAGCACACCAGGCCTCGCTGTCTATCACCAACTCCCCGAGTTTACTCAAACTCATGTCCATTGAGCCGGTGATGCCATCCAACCATCACATTCTCTGTCGCCCCCTTCTCCTTCCGCCTTCCATCTTTCTCAGCATCAGGGTCTTTTAAAATGAGTCAGTTCTTTGCATCAGGAAGCCAAAGTATTGGAGCTTCAGCTTCAGCATCAATTCTTCTAATGAATATTCAGGACTGATTTCTTTTAGGATTGACTGGCTGGATTGCCTTGCAGTCCAAGGGACTCTCAAGAGTCTTCTCCAACAGCACAGTTCAAAAGCATCAATTCTTCCATACTCAGCAGAGGGGATGCAAATGATACATGCCCTGTAGGAACGTTCTGTGAGTAGGTAATCCAAACAACATTGGGTAAATGGCACACATTAGGGAAGCCACCAGAAAAGGTAAACTTGACCCAAAAAAGTATAAAAAATAAAATAAAAAAGGATACACAGAAAGTATCTCTTTCAAACAAAAACAGACCAATTGATATCTAAAGCAAATTTTGGTGATCAGAAAAGAAATCTGCTTGACTGACAAGACAAATTACAAAGTGAGAGTTCCAACAAGCTCAAATCGCTACAGCTGACAACAGGAAGAACCTCCTGTAAACCGCAGGAAACTCTAGTCACTATACTACTATTTAATATGGAGTAAAATCTGAAAGACATTCAGGTTGAATAAATAAACCTGAATTCGGGTATTTTATACCTAAAAGTAATGCAACACTTTAATCACTGGAGAACAATATAATGTAAACATTAGGTGAAAACAGACAAAAAAAAGAGAGATTCCACCCCGAAAAGTCAGCCAAGAAAAAAGACCCTTTTCTTATTCCTGCAGAACTAGAAGTCTATTTTTCCTACACAAACTGGCATGAGGCTCAGGAACCTGGCCAAGATATGCCCACATAAGGCCCCATGGCATCGACAGTGCCTGGTCCCCTCTGCATGTGGGACAACACGCCCGGGAGCAGTGGGTCTCGAATAACTCGAGACATACAAACATAAACAAAACCAGGTTTTAATTGGCACTGATCAGAAAGGCTAAGTGAAATATGGGTAAGATGAAGAATTCGCAGAGGGGGTGTTGGAAAATTGGAACCCTGACTGGAGTTCAGAACACTGGACTTGGTCCCGGGTTATATGAGACCCCTGCGGGTGGTCTCAACACCCAGGCATCAATAGGGAGTGGTCCATAGAATCACTGCATACCGAGTTTAAGGAAATATTCAGAGAAAACCATAGTCAAAAAGGACAGACTCCAGCCTTCTGTGCAGAAGTAATTGCAATCATCGAAAACACACAACCATCAGAATGTCCATGGTGGCATATAATCGAGGGAAAAAAATGTGTAATACATAGAGTAAAGAATCTTCTGATCCATGGAAAGGAATGGAATATTGACACCAGCAGCCACTTGATTTTACTTGGACCAGGTCATACGAAAGGATGTCAATCAGGCGGAGAAAGAAAGCAATACGTAAAGTCATCACTGAGAGGTGGAACCTAACATTTGGTACACATAAAATGCACCCTTCAAACAGAAACAGACTCACTGAGAGAGAAATAAAATTCGCGGTGACCATAGAGGACATCTGGTTGGGAATGGGGATAAATGAGGAGGCTGGGTGGACATGCACACGCCTGTACCCGAAGGACCGAATCCACAAACCTCTGTCAACCATGGGAACCTCTGCTCAGCACAGTAAATGTCTGCATGGGGAGAGAATCTGAAAAACACCAAAGATTCATCCATTTTATTGAAACAGGCTGCTGTACAGCTAAACAAACCAAAAAAGGTGAAGCAACTAATGGTCAATATTATCCCAACAGTGGGTTAAAGGAAAAAAACAGAACAAACCAACAAGAAAAACAGAGGCCATCTGGATAAACCTGGGCCAAGGATACCTGAGATGATTGCCATCCCTGTCAAATGAGCAGCCTGGTTTCTCTAGACAGAACCGGTCTGGGTTTGAGGATGTGCCACCTAAGAAGGTCCCAGGAGATATGAAGGGCCGACTGGAGGGGGACCTCTCCCCATTTGGGAGGAACTCCGGCAACTACTAAAGAAAGGGATCGTGGATGCTCTACGCCCTAAGACCTTGGAAAAGGCAACTGGTCTCGAGGAATTCTCGTCTTAAGGGTCCCACCTTGAGCCGCCTGGTTGAGCTTCAGTGAATTTAAGACCCAAAGAAACCCCTGGACACCTTTGGTACTGCCAGGTTAATCGATAGTGTGCTATTTGACCCAAAACACATAAAAGGGTAGAGCACTTCAGGAGGCTGTTCTCCCATCATCCACTCTGATTTCCAACGCAGGAAGAGGATGGTCTCCAAGTCTCTGCATCTCCCAGGAATGAGAGCGAGGTGGAAGAAATGCTGCCGTCTTGTGGACACTCTTGGGAACTACAGCTTGGAAACGCTCCAGGGCCAGGGGCATCCCCTGTTCACAACGCCTGTGAACACTTCTATCATATGTGCCCTGCGGGAACGTCCTGCTGGGAGGTAATCCAAACAGCACCGAGAAGAGGGCCCCCGTTCAGGAAGCCACCTGGAAAAGGGAACCTTCGCACACTTGCTTACAATGAAAAAAAGAAAACGGACTCTCGGAAAGGTGTACCTCTTTTAAACAAAAGCAGACTTCCTGATGCATGCAGCAATTTCAAGGTAACCAGAAAAAAATCTGTTCGACTGTCAAGACCTCTGAAGTGGTGATATCGCCATACATACTCAAAACAGCTACCGCAGACTCAGGAAGGACCGCCTGTAAACCACAGGAAAACTGTCTCTGTAGTACTATTCTAACTGGAATCAAATCTGAAAGATACTGCAGGTTGACCACATATACCTGAATGTAGCTATGTTACACCTACAAGAAATAAAACAATTTAATCACTGGAGGACCGTATAATTGAAAAACGAGGTGAAAGCTCGGGGCTGGGTTGGGGGGGGAGAAGAGCCATTCTCGCCTAAAAATTGGGCAAGGAAATCCAAGCCTTTAGGATCCCTGTAGGCTTAGAAGCCTATTTTTCCTAGACAGGACTGGCATGGGGTTGAGGATGCTGGTCAGGATATGCCCGCTTAAGGCCCCATGGCATCGACAGTGCCTGGTCCCCTCTGCATGGGGGACAAAGGTCCAGCATCAGTTGGTCCCTAACAAGTAGACACATGCAAATCTAAACAAAAACCAGGGTTTAACTGGCACTGATCAGAGAGGCCAGGTGAAATATGTTTACACTGAAGAATTCTCGAGTGGAGTGGGAAAATGGGACACTTGAGTGGAGTTCAGGGCACTGGACTTGGTCCCGGCTTGTGAGACCATGACGGTTATTCTGTAGGAATCGAAACCGACTGGAACATAGGATCACTGCATACTCAGTTTGAAGAAAAATTCGGAATAAACCATAGTCGGAAGAGATACACAGACTCCAGCCTTCTGTGCGGAAGCTATTCCAATTGTCGAAACCAGAAACCACCGGAATATCCACGGGGGGATGAAATTCGGGAAAAATCGTGCTATACATAAAGAATCTTCTGATCCATGGAAAGGAAAGGAATATTGATCCCAGCAGCCACTTGATTTCACTTGGACCAGGTCATACGAAAGGATGCTGATCAGGCAGAGAAAGAAAGCAATACATAAAGTCATCACTGAGAGGCGGAACCTAACATTTGGTACACATAAAATACACCCTTCAAACAGAAACAGACCCACCGAAAGAGAAATCAAATTCGCGGTGACCACGAGGACATCGGGTTGGGAATGAGGATAAATGAGGAGGCTGGGTGGACATGCACACTCCTGTACCTGAAGGACCGAATCCACAAACCTGTCAACCTTGGCGGCCTCTGCTCAGCACAGTAAATGTCTGCATGGGGAAAGAATCTAAAAAACACCAAAGATTCACCCATAGTACTGAATCAGGCTGCTGCACACCTAAACAAGCAAAAATCGTGAAATAATTGGCGATCAACAGAATCCCAATAGTGGGTTAAAGGACAAAAAGAGAAAGAAAAAAGAAAAATGGAGGCCGCCTGGATAAACCTGGCCCAAGGATATCCGAGATGACACCCCTCCGTGGGAAAGGAGCAGCCTTGTTTCGGTAGACAGAGCTGGTCTGGGCCAGAGAATGTGCCACCTAAGAAGGTCCCAGGAGATGCGGAGGGCGGCTGGGCGGGTGACCTCTCCCCAGCCTTGGGGCGGAGCTCAGGCAGCCACTCACGCTTATGGCTCCCAGGGATCGCGGATGCTTGCGACCTAAGACCTGGAAGAGTCACCGGGTCTCGAGGACTTTTTCTCTTAGGGGTCCCACCTCGAGCCGCCTACTTGAGCCTCAGTGAACTTAAGACTGAAAGAAACCCCCGGGCACTTTTGCCACGGCCGGGATTGATCGGTAGTGTGCTTTTTGACCCAAAACACACAGCGGCGCAGAGCACTTCAGGGGGCTGTCCTCCCACCATCCACTCTGACTTCCAACGCAGGAAGGCGACTGGCTCCGTGTCTGCACCTCCCGGGGTTGGCAGCGCGGTTGAAGAACTGCTGCCATCTTGTGGCCACTGTTGGGAACTACAACTTGGAAAGCCATGTTGGGGCCATTCCCGAGTCCCAAAGTCTGTGAAGATTTAAATAATTATTTTTGTGTCCTGAAGTTTTGAGCTGCTGATATGTAGTCTAAAAACATTTAGTAATCCAATCTGTTTGAGGAAGGCACCCTAAAATGGTAAACTTTACACACAGTCCTTTTCAAAAAAGAAAAAAATTAAGACAGAATTATGTATCTCTTTCAAACTAAAACAGACTGACAGATTTACAAATAAAATTCATGCTGACTAGAAAAGTCATCTACTTGAGTGCAAAGGCAGATAGGGGATTGGATTTCCATACACACTCAAATAGCTACAATAGACAATCAAGAAGGACCACAGGAAACGCTAGTCACTATAGTACTTGTATATGAGTTAACCCATGTATATGGGTTAAGAATCTGAAAAATACTCCAGATTTACTATAACTAAATCCAGCTATTTTAATTCCTAAGAGAAATACAACAAGTTGATGTCATCGTGGACAATATCATTGAAAAATTAGATGAAAGGGGAGAAAAAAAAGAAATAAAGCAATTTTGCTATACTAAACCGCGGCTAAGGAAATCCATGCTTTTTTGATGGAGACCTGGAAGTCTGAGTGAGTCCTGTAGACTTAGAAGCCTATCTTTCTTAGACAAGAATGTCTTGGGCTTGGGGAAGCTGGGCACGATTATGCCTGCAAGTATATTCTCATGGGATGGACAGTGCATGGGGACAACATCCCCGGGATCAGTGCATCACTAACAAGTAGAGATGCAAATCTAAACAAAATCCAGGTATTAATTGTCACCGATCAGAGAGGCCACAGGAAATCTGTCTATGATGAAGAATTCCAAGGGTGAGTGTGGGAAAATGTGAATTCTGATTCCGTGTTCAAGGCACTGGAAGTTGGTCACAGTGTGTATGAGACCACAATGGATATCGTGCAGGACACGAAATGGACAGGTACATATAGTCTGCGCATCCCAAGTTTGAGGATATTTTTAGAGAAAACTACCGTTGGAAAAGGCACGAACTCCAACCTTTGCTGCAGGCTTAATTACACTCACTAAGACAAACCAGAATGTCCATGGTGGGAAGTATTGAGGAAACGTTGTCAAGATAAAGAATCTTCTGGGCCGGGGAAGGAATGAAACAGTGACACCTGCAGCATGACTGCACGTGCAGATGGTCACACACAAGGCCTCACATCAGGCAGAGAAAAACAAATACCCAGGATGATCACTGATAAGTAGAAACTAAATATGGTACCAATGAAGTACATCTTTCAGACGAGAGACTCACTGAATTAGAAACTAAATTCATGGTGAGCACAAAATAAATCCGGTTGGGTTCCGCACAAACTGGGAGGTTGCTGCTGACATGCACACATATAGCTGGAACACCTAACAAGAAGGACCTCCTGTAAACCGCAGGAAACTCAACTCAACACAGTACCATCTTAATTGGGGGAAAAAAGTCTAAAAAATACTACCTGTTGTCTCCATATAAGTGAATGAAGCTGCTATATAAAAAAAAAAAAATCCAAATTGGTGAAATAACTATAGCCCAGTATATAAAAAAAATGTTTCCACCCCTGGCAACTGAGCCGCCTTGTCTCCTTAGTCAGGACTCTCATGGGGTGGAGGGACCTTGGCAAGATATTTTATCAAAGAGATCCCGTGGGACCCGTTGGACCTGGAACCCTCCGGACAGGTGACAATCTCTGAGGGATCAGTGGGAAAGTCTGGGAGCTAATAAAGCCTAGTGCACCCGAGGATTCTGGTTCCTCAATGCCCGAAGATCTCTGAAATGTCTTCTAGTCTTTAGGGCTTTTGGTGCTAAGTGACCCACCTCAGGCCTCCTCATTCGACTCACTGAACCTATGACTCAAAGAAACCACTGGACATCTTTTGCACGCCTTGGCCTTACCAGTAGTATATTTTTAAAGGGAAAACACATAAAGGGCCAAAAGACTTCGGGGGGCTGTTCTCCATGGCCCACTCTTGTTTACAGCACAGGAAGGGGGTTGTCTGCAGGGCCTGGGTCTCCCTGCAATAGGAGAGGAATGCTGTCCCGGTGTGGAAATATGTGGGAACTACAACTTGGAAACGTGTCTAGGTGCATTTCCCACTCAGAAAGGCTGTGAAAATGTAGTTTATACCTGAGCTTTAAGAGTGTCCTGCGGTAGATAATCGAAACAAAAGTCACTAAAGGGCACAGTTTTGAGAAACCACCTACAAATCACAAGATTCACATACCGTTGTTTTTTTTTTAAAAAAAAAAATGGGCACAGAAATGTGCTTAAGGTTGCTTAGCAGCAAAAGGGAAAATGTTTGTTGCTCAGTTGTCCGACTCTTTGCTACCCCATGGACTGTAGCCCGCCAGGCTCCTCTGTCCATGGAATTCTCCAGGTAAAAATACTGGAGTGGATAGCCTTTCCCTTCTCCAAAGGATCTTCACCACCCAGGGTTTGAACTCAGGTCTTCTACATTTCATACGGATTGTTTACTGTCTGAAAGTGAAAGTGAAGTTGCTCAGTTGTGTCCAACTCTTTGCGACCCCATGGGCTGTAGCCTACCACGCTCCTCCATCCTTGGGATTTTCCAGGCAAGAGTACTGGAGTTATTGTCTGAACTACCAGAGAAATGCAAATCTAAACAAGAACCATGTATTCCTGGGCACTGATCAGAGAGGCCATGATAAAATGTCTAGAAAGAAAATTACAGGAGAGGATGTGGACAAAAAAGGAATCCTGGCAAGCTATTTGGGGCACTGGGAATTGGTAACACATACTATGAGAACGCTATGGAGCTTCCTTAAAAAACTGAAAATAGAGCTATGTATGATCCAGACATCCTGCCTTTGGGTATATATCCAAATAAAACCATGGTTGGAAAAGTCGCATGGGCGCCAACCTTCACTGTGGCCCTATTTATAATAGCCATAATAGGCAAGCAGCACAATATCCATGGCTGGATTCATTTTGGAGACATATGTATATAAAGGGCATATTACTCAGCCACAAAAATAATGAAATAATGACATTTGCAGCCCTATGAATTCACTTGCTGATCATCATACTAATTCAAGTAGAGCAGTATAGAAAGATATAACGAAAGACATCAATGATAGGTGGAGACTAAAATTCGATACAAATGAACTCCATTTTTCAAATATATTTCAAAAAATGAATTTACAGTGATCAGAAAAGAAAGGTAGGTGGGTGTCTGGAGAAATCAGGAGTTTTGAATCAACATACATGGGCTATTATGTACAATACATAATCAAGAATGCCCTATTGCAAACTATAGAAAACACGACTCGACACTGTAATAACCTGTAGGGGGAAAGAATCTGAAAAAACAGTAGAAATATGTCTCCATATACCGGAATCAATCTTATGTAATCCTAGAACAAACACAACACCATAAAACAACTCTGCTGCTGCTAAGTCACTTCAGTCGTGTCCGACTCTGTGCAACCCCATAGACGGCAGCCCACCAGGCTCCTCTGTCTCTGGGATTCTCCAGGCAAGAATACTGGAGTGGGTTGCTATTTCCTTCTCCAAAACAACTCTAGTTGAATATAATTTTAAAATGAAGTTAAATTACATGAAAAAAAAAGGAATGCCTACTCTATTCTTCTTGGGCCTTAGAAACTCACACTTGTTCACATCCTTGGAGCCTGAGCAGCTTTATTTTCCAAGGCAGGACTGGTATGGTGCTGAGGGAGCAGGGCAGGATATGCCAGCAAATGAGCTCCCGTTGGACCTGTAGGTGCCTATTCCCCTCTGGATCACTGACAGTCTCCAGGATCATTCGGGATCTCTGGCAGCAAAACCAAGCACAGTACACCCAAAGGATGGTGGACCCTCTAGGCCCAGAGAGCTCTGAATAGTCACCTAGTGCCTATGACTCCTGGAGCTGGGGGTCCCACCTCCACCTCCTTTAGACTCATTGTACCTATGGCCAAAAGCACCCTCAGGACATTGGCAGTCTTTGGACTTGTTGAGAGGGTGTCCTTTTATGGGTAAGAAGTAAAAAGGCACAAGATCTGGGGTATATATTCTACCACAGTCCATTCTCCTTTACAAGCCAGGAACAGGACTTTCACAAAGGCTCTGGTTACCCCAGGGATGGGAAGTGGGGTTGAAAAAATTCTTCCACTTTGTGGACATTTTCTGGAACTACAACTTGAAAACTAGTTCCTTGGACTATTTCCTATTTACAAGGCCTGTAGGGATGTAAAAGACACCTTAAATACCCAGGGAGTAGGTAATTGAAACAGAATTCATTAAAGGGCACATTTTCAAGAAGCAACCTGCAAAAGGTAAAATTCACACACACTATTTTAAAAAATGAAAGACACTGAAAGATGCTTGGGGTCACTTAGCAGTAGAGAAATGCAAATTGAAACAATGACGTGTTACTTGTCACTAGCTGAAAGGCCACCATAAGAAAGCCTACAAAGAAAAACTGCAGGAGAGTATGTGGATAAAAAGAACCTTCACTTGACTTTTGTGGGACTGTGAATTGGTATACAGTATATTGGTATACCGGTAAGAGCCACTATAAGAACACTATGGAGGTTTCTTAAGAAAGTAAAAATAGAGTTACCATCTGATCTGGCCATCCCACTCTTGGGTGCATCCAGAGAAAACCATAGTTGGTTAAGACAAAGGACCCCAAGTTTCACATTAGCACTGTTTACAATGGCCAAAACAGGGAAACACCAAACTGTCCATGGTCAGATGCAGAAATGGTACATACATAGAAGGGAATATTACTCTGCAATAAAAACAAATGAAATAATGTCATTTACAGCCACTTAAGTCCACTTGCAGATGAACATACCTTGTGAAGTAGATCAGGTAGAGAAAGACAGTGTCATAACAAATCACTGATAGAAGGAAACTAAAATTTACTACAAATGAACTACATTTTTCAAACAGAAACAGACTCATAGATTTAGAAAATAAACTCATATGACTATAAGAGGAAATGTTGGTGGGTGTTGGAATAATTTAGGAGGTTTGGATTAACATATACACACTCAGGATTAACATATACACTCAGGTGTATAAAACAGATAATCAACAAGGACTTGCTATAAAGTACAGGAAACCCTACTCAACAGAGTAATAACAAATAAGGGAAAATTATCTGAAAACTAATAGATATATCTCTACATATAACTGAATCAATGTGCTGTTTGTGTAAAACGTACACAATGTTGTACCATAAATGAAGTATATTGTAATATACACTAAAGATTAAATTTTTAAAATGCCTATCTATCCTCCTTCTGTCTTGGCTGTCCTCCCTGGAGCCTGAGTTTCCTCAGTCCTCAAGGCAGGACTGTTACGGGGCTGAGGGAGCCGGAAGGAAGTGCCAGTAAATGAGCTGCCCTGGGACTATTAGTGCCTGCTCCCCTCTGAAAGGCGGGTGCTAAGTTGCTTTAATCATGTCTCTCTTTGTGACCCTGTGGACGGTAGCCCGCCAGGCTTGCAATCTCCACATCCAGGCGAACCTCCAGTAGCTAATGCAAGCCTATGCACCCACAGGACGGTGGACTTTCTGGTCCTGAAGGGCTCTGAAAGGTAACCTGGCCTCCACATTTCTTGGCGCTTGGGTTCCTTCCCCTACTTTGAGCTGCCCTACACAGGGCCAACATCGCCTTCAGAGAACCGCAGAGAACAGAGACAACAGCAGAGAAGACCCGCAGGAACCGTGATTTGTTCGGGATTAGGTGGTGAAGTGTCATGGAGAAGAAGAAATGGGACAGAAGCCCCGAGGGTTTGCTGTGGCCGCTGCAGTCTCAGCAGAGCTCAGGAGCACGCCTTTCCCTGAGGCTGTTTGTCACAGTAACCAGAGAGGGGCTGAAGAAATGCTGCCCGCTTGTGGCTGTTTCCCAAACTACAACTTTAACACCAGGGCCTGGGAGTGTGTTCCGTTGCTTCACTCCTATCCAGCTCTTTGCGACCCTATAGAATGTAGCCCGCTGGGCTCCTCTGTCCATGGGATCCTCCAGGCAAGAACACTAGAGTGGGTTGCCATGCCCTCCTCCAGGGTACCGTCCTAACACAGAGATCAAACCCCGGTCTTCTGCCTTAGAGGCGGATTCTCTACCGCTGAGCCACCCCGGAAGCCCCTTAAAACCATTGCTAACAGGTAAGTGACACCTGTTCTCAAGAAATGGCCTGTGGTAGGAAGTCAAATAAGAATTCAAAACAAGCTAGGTTTTCAAGAAGACGATTTTAACAGGTAAATTTTATTCACACTTTTTTTTTTTGAAAAGCACATGAAATGAGATTCAATATCACTCATTTTGTTGTTTTTGTTTAGTCGTTAAGTTGTGTCCAACTCTTTGTGACCCCATGAACTGCAGCATGCCAGGCCTCCCTGTCCTTCACTGTCTCCCAGAATTTGCTCAAACTCATGTCCATTGAGTCGCTGATGCCATCCAAACATCTCATCCTCTGTCGTCCCCTTCTCCTCCTGCCCTTAATCTTTCCTGGCATCAGGGTCTTTTCCAATGAATCAACTCTTCGAATTATGTGGCCAAAGTATTGGAGCTTCAGTATGAGTCTTTCCAGTGAATATTCAGGGTTGATTACATTTCGGATTGACATCTTCTTGCAGTCCAAGGGACTCTCAAGAGTCTTTTCCAGTACCATAATTCAAAAGGTGCTCAGCCTTCTTTATGATCCAACTCTCACATCCATACATGTTTACTCATTATTAGAAAAATGCAAATCAACACTACAATAAGGTACCACCTCTCATTCATCAGAATGACCATCAAAAGTCCACACACAAAAATGATGGAAGGGTTGTAGAGAAAAGGGAAACCTCTCACATGACTGGTGGAATTGTAAATGGGTAAGAGTCACTGTGGAGAACAGCATAGAGGTTCTTTAAAAACCTAAAGGATCTAGTTTAAACCATATGATCTGGCAATCCCACTCCTGGGCATATACATGGAGAAAACGATAACTGGAAAACACACATGAACCCCAACATTGATTGCAGCACTAGTGACAAAATCCAAGTAATGGAAACAACAATATCTGCCAACAGATGAATGGACATAGATGATGTGGTACATATGTACAATGGAATATTACGTAGGTGTAAAACATAAAATTGTGCCACCTTCAGCAAAGCGGTGATTCTAGAAGATATGCTGAGTCAAAGAAGTTAGCAGAGAGATAACACTCTATGTTATCACTGATGTATGGAATCTAAAAATAAAAGAAATGAATGTACTTAACAAAACAAACAGACTCACAGCTATAGAAAAGAAACTAGTGGTTACCAGTGGGAATACACAGATGAAACCACCCTTATGGCCAAAAGCGAAGAACTAAAGAGTCTCTTGATGAAAGTGATCGAGGAGAGTGAAAAAGTTGGCTTAAAGCTCAACATTCAGAAAACTAAGATCATGTCATCTGGTCCTGTCACTTCATGGCAAACAGATGGGGTAACAACGGAAACAGTGACAGACTTTATTTCTGTGGCGGGGGGTGGTTCTCCAAAATCAATGCAGATGGTGATTGCAGCCATGAAATTAAAAGACACTTACTCCTTGGAAGGAAAGTTATGACCAACCTAGACAGCATATTAAAAAGCAGAAATATTACTTTACCAACAAACATCTATCTAGTCAAAGCTATGGTTTTTCCAGTAGTCATGTATGGATGTGAGAGTTGGACTATAAAGAAAGTTGAGCACCGAAGAATTGATGCTTTTTTTTTTTTTTTTTAATTTTCTTTTTTTTTGAATTGATGCTTTTGAACTGTGGTGTTGGAGAAGACTCTTGAGAGTCCCTTGGACTGCAAGGAGATCCAAGCTGTCCATCCTAAGGGAAATCAGTCCTGAATATTCTTTGAAAGGACTGATGCTAAAACTCCAATACTTTGGCCACCTGATGTGAAGAACTGACTCATTTGAAAAGACCCTGATGCTGGGAAAGATTGAAGGTGGAAGGAGAAGGGGACGACAGAGGGTGAGATGGTTGGATGGCATCACCGACTTGATGGACATGAGTTTGAGTAATTTCCGGGAAGTGGTGATGGACAGGGAGGCCTGGTATGCTGCGGTCCATGGGGGTCGCAGAGAGTTAGACATGACTGAGCGACTGAACTGAACTGAACTGAAACCTAAAATATTGAGTCTATGTTATGCACATGAAAATAATACAATATTGTAAACCAACTATACTTCAGTTAAACAAACAAATAAGCAACATTTCATACTTTTGTTTAATAATAGATCAGACATAGCTAAATAGAAAATCAGTAAATCAAATTTACATCAGAGTTAAATACTCAGAGTTTAGTACAGACACATGAGGGTCTCCCTGTGGCTCGGCTGGTAAAGAATCCACCTGTAATGAGGGAGACCCGGGTTTGATTCCTGGGTTGGGAAGATCCGGAGAAGGGAAAGGCTACCCACTCCAATATTCTGGCCTGGAGAATTCCATGGACTGTTTAGTCCATTGGGTCACAAAGAGTCGGACACGACTGAGCAACTTTCACTTCACAGACACAAGAATGAAAATACAAAAAAGCAGGGAAGTGATATAGAGGATATAAGGAGAATATATGCATTTAATTAGAGTCTCAGAAGGAAAAAAGAATAGAATAGAATTAGTCAATATTTAAATTATAACAGCTGAGAGTTTTCCAGTACTGATGATAGACAAACTCACAATATCAGTAGCAAAAAAATCGAAATCCAGGTAATGAAAGGAATTCTATATCTAGACACATCATGAAAAAATTGGAAAAAAATAGAAAATCCTTAAAGCTGCTAGACTAGAAGTGACAGATGACTTTCAAAGGAGCATCTGTTAAAGAGAAAGCGAAGCTATTTATGGGAAAAGAAATGAGATCTTGAACACATACAGAGCACCCAGTCTTTGAATGAAAGAACATGTATTCTGCTGTCTCAAAAAGAATAACATGGTCATAGTTGGAGGCATGCTTATAGATTCATGGCGGCGGTGAGAAAGTTCCCATCAATGAAGTATAAGTCAGAAAGTAGAAGACTAGAAAATACATAATAGGATTGTAAGCAGTAATGGGAAATTGTGGGAAAGTGGTGTATTAGATTACAACTATCACTTGAGTAAAGCAGATCCCTGGGTTACAGAAGATTTGAAATATTCTTGCAGTGGAGTGGAGCAAATGACAGGAGGCAGGAAGCTGGTTGAACTGGTAAATGCCAATCTTGATGCATTTGGGAGTACGTTCATTTTTTTCAGCAACTTCCACAAATCCTTAGGGAGGGGAACCTCGTAAAGTATCATGCTACTCACAATCAGAATTTCTGGAGCTCTGTTTCCAGAAAAACATTTAATTCATTTGTGATTTCACAGACTGGTTGAATACAAGATCTCTAGTTTACATGTGTAAGTAGATATATACAGAGGAATGCAGGCTATATTCTCTGTACTCTCACTCATTAATTTCAGACTCCTGTCTACATGGACATAGATCTGCTCTATAACATTGTCTTTCCCATGCCTGAAGAAAGTCAGGAAGTTTTATCACATTTCTTTTCAGATTCATCTTTACTGTAAAGTTGTGGAGAAGCTCAAAGGCTGTGTGTCTGCACGTTAAGTTGCTTCCGTCATGTCCACCTCTTCGCAACCCCATGGACTGAGCCCGCCAGGCTCCTCTGTCCATGGGATTCTCCAAGCAAGAATAGAGGAGAGGGTCGCCATGCCTTCCTCCAGGGGCTCTTTCCCACCCAGGGGTCAAACCTGTGTCTCTTATGCCTCCTGCCTTTGCAGGCAGGTACTTTACCACTCGTGCCACTTGGGAAGCCCTTAAAGGCTATAAAAAAAGCTCAAAGGCCATTTCTTGGGCATCATTTTACTTACTTTCTTTTGTGAAAAGGCAATAGTCAAACACATTAGAATATCTGAATTAATCTATTGATATTATCACTAGTTTGAGAAAATAAGTTTTTTTATGAGCCTATATTCTAATTACAGCTCGTATTTGAACAGCTGGGCAAACAGTTCTTAGCAGAATAAAAAAAGAGAGATAAAGGATAATTAATCATTGAAAAAATGGTATATAAATATGTCCAATGAAAGCAATGGTGGCAGTCTTTACATCCTAATGGAGGATGTAAAGCAAATGTAATGTTACTGTAATTAGCCTTCAGTTGCCAAGGAAGAGAACCTTTTGATATATGACTTAGTTCCAGTCGGGGACTAGACTGAATTGTTACAAATCCAACAACCCTCAAGCCCACCAGGGCTTCCCTGGTGACAGTAAAGAAGCTGCCTGCAATGCAGGAGACCTGGGTTCAATCCCTGGGTCAGGAAGATCCCCTGGAGAAGGGAATGGCAACCCATTCCAGTATTCTTGTCTGGAGGATCCCATGGACTGAGGAGCCTGGCAGGCTCCAGTCCATGTGGTTGCAGAGTTGGATGCAACTAACACTTTCAAGGTAAAATATCACTTAAAAGATCAGTAACCAAGTTTTCCCCAAGTTACTTTTTTTTTTTTTTATTGTGATCTTTAGATTTTTGCTGAACATTCAGCTCATACACACATTTAGAGTTGTTCACAACTCCCTGGTGTCTTCCTATGGGCTGTAAAACAATATGTTTGTTACTCTGCACAGAGTAGCTCATCAATAATTAATATGTTTCAGGGCTGGATGGAGTTATTATTCCAGTGTTTTATTCACTGTTGCATTTCCGGCATTTAGATCAGTGTCAGACCATTTAGACATGTAATAAATATTACTTGAATTAAATTATTATATGCAGTTTAGTCATATAAAGACCCTTAGAGACAAAGTTCAGAGCATAAAGATTTTAAAAGATCTTTACCTAAAATTGGAGTAAAAATGACTGCTTTTTTCTATATTATTATTTGTATCTATGTAGTAGTATTCTCTCTACATAATCCCTATATTATACAGTTTAGTGTGGCTCGTAGGAAACCTTATTTGTCACTATGTCCAAGACTTGTCCTCAGTTTTTAAAGACTTAAAATTAAGTTTTGCCAGGTAATTAGATTTGGAGGTTGACGCATGGTAGCCAAATTCTCACAGAAGTGTGTGTCTGTATGTATGTGTCTGTGTGTGCACTGTATTTGATGTATCATTTACAAAAAATATAACTGTTAAAAGGAACTCCACAATTTTTGAACGGGGAATAAAGGTATTTTCATGTTGATTTCTGCTTGATGAGTATTGGATTTAAATTAGGGTGTCACTTTTGCTATGTTAATAGATAATTGTATCCAACCAAAGTATCTTGAGTCATCATTTCCTTTTAAAGGGAAAATAAAACATAATTGTCTAAGCAACAGAAGCAAAAATAAGTCTAGAATAATTAGCTAATCTCTTTTGTTTCTAATTCCTGTTGGTCAGCAAATGATACTGATGCCGAAGCTCCAATACTTTGACCACCTGATGTGAAGAGCTGACTCATTGGAAAAGACCATGATTTTGGGAAAGATTGAGGGCAGGAGGAGAAGGGGATGACAGAGGATGAGATGGTTGGATGGCATCACCAACTGGATGGACATGACTTTGACCAAGCTCTGGAAGTTGGTGATGGACAGGGAGGCCTGGTGTGCTGCAGTTCATGGGGTCACAAGGAGTCAGACACAACAGAGCAACTGCACTGAACTGAACTGATAGTGAGTTCAGTGAAATCAGGTCAGAAATAATACTGTATATTCACAAAACATGTTATATTTTACAAAGCGTTTATACAAACATGACCTCGATTTAGCTATTTGTCCAAATCTTCTTGACTGGGATTAACCCAGTTTTATAGTTGTGTCACTGAGGCTGAGAGATTAGGTCATAGGTAGTAAAAAGAAAATGTGAAGAAGTCCCAGGGTTGTTGCTGATCATTTTCTGCATGTTAAGGTGAATGCCATCGACAGTAAAGTTGAAAGACAGTGTCTTTCACATAGAATTAGAATGCATTTATAATAAAGTAGGAGTTTAGAGAATTGCCCGACGTTAGTGGCTCAGACAGTGAGACTGGTATAAAGCAAAATTGCAATAGGAATGTAATGGAGATAAAAACTCAATGAATCACTTTTCTAAAGACTGGTATTTTTGAAGCTACACAAAATGAACTTTAAAGTATCAAAGTAAGCTTAAAGATTACAGTTCTTAAAAGTCATGTCATATATATATTTGTTCTTTGAACCTTAAAATGTCCTTTATCTATTTCACCTGAACTTAAATATTTTTTGATGCTGTAGCTGAATTAACAGGCATTCAAATTTTGCCACCTCCTTTTGTGATTTTTCTTACTCATATTCTAAACATAATTTTCTTTTGACCTTTTGTTTATGAAATAAATATCCAGCATGAACTTTGGAAAATGAGTTTGGGTTCAATTCATATTCATCAACTAGATCATACTTTTATTGGTGCTGGAGATTTTTGTTTTTCTCACAATTTGTGAGTGAATGCTATCATAGAATATTATTCAAGACATTGACAAGAAGATGAAAATACTATGAGACTATTCAAGAGCATTTCAGAGCTAAGTATCATTGTTATAATTCAGATCTAAATTGTCCCAAATTCTGCCTCAGAAAAGTAATCATTCCCTAATGTTCTAAATGTAATAATTCCCCAAATAGGACATTAATTTATATGATAATTTTATAAATCTTTCATGAGGCAAGTCTTCCCTCTCAAAAAATAATCCCTGAATGTTTCCAATTTGAGTAAAAGTTTCAAGTCTCTGTAAAAACACTTGAGTTGAAATCTAATAAAAGAATATTAATGCATCAGAGAGTTTCTAAATATTTTTTATTTCCCTTGATTCCGACTTATACTTCTAGTATAAATACTATGAATAATTCGAAGGGTTAGAATTTTTAATAGTATTTTATATCTCAGAATATAATTATCTATTATTAAAAATTTGTTGCTTACCAAAGTCTATCTAGTCCAGTATTATTTTATTTTAATTTCTTACATAAATTGACATAAGAATAATTATTACAGAATAAAGAATTTTACAGGCAACAGCTGAAAGTGGACTTGGCCAAGGACTCTTGAGTACTGAACACCAGTCCCACTAGATCATTACTTATTAGTGAATAAAACCCTGGGAATAATTCAGTTCCCCACTAAAATAAATTGTCTATATCTATATATAGATACAGATTTAGATATAAAGAGGTATGGATATATGAATATGGATATCTCAAAAAGCTTATATCTCATAGATTTGTTGTAAAGACATCTGAGATAATATATCTGAAGCACCCAGAATATTCTAGGCAGTTAATAAATGCTTGTTTTAAAATAGCAAATACAATAGCTAATCTTTATTAGATGTTTAAAATGTGCCTGGCCCTAGAGACAGAGTGATGAAACAAACAGTCAAAATAGTTCACCTCTAGGAGTTTATATCTAGCAGGGAGTAGAATCACTCATATCATCTATTTAAATCCTCTTTATTGTTTTATCTGGCTATTATCTCTCTAAGCTAAGCTCAGTCACTTCAGTCGTGTCCGACTCTGTGCAACCCCATAGATGGCAGCCCACCAGACTCCCCCGTTCCTGGGATTCTCCAGGCAAGAACACTGGAGTGGGTTGCCATTTCCTTCTCCAAAGCATGAAAGTGAAGTCGCTCAGTTGTGTCCGAGATAATTGGAGAAGGCAATGGCACCCCACTCCAGTACTCTTGCCTGGAAAATCCCATGGATGGAGGAGCCTGGTAGGCTGCAGTCCATGGGGTGGCAAAGAGTCGGACACGACTTGGCAACTTCACTTTCAGTTTTCACTTTCCTGCATTGGAGAAGGCAATGGCAACCCACTCCAGTGTTCTTGCCTGGAGAATCCCAGGGACGGGGGAGTTTGGTGGGCTGCCGTCTATGGGGTCGCACAGAGTTGGACATGACTGAAGCGACTTAGCTTAGCTTAGAGATAATAACCAGGTAAAACAGTAAAGAGGATTTAAATAGATGATCTGAGTGATTCTTCTATAACATATAGAAATGATGGAAGAAATGCTGATAGAAGAAATGCTGAAGACGGGCAAGAACTGAAAGCATTTCTAAGGAGATACCATTTGTCTAGAAGCTGAAAAAATAAAAAGTAGACTACATAAAGAGCTTGCATGAAGACCAAAATGTATTTAGCTAGCTTGAGTAACCAAAAGCCAGTTCGTTTAGTTGCTCAGTCATATCTGACTCTTTGTGACCCCATGGACTGTAGCCCTCAAGTCTCCTTTGTCCATGGGATTTCCCAGACAAGAATACTGGAGTGGGTTGTCATTTTCTCCTCCAGTGGATCTTCCTGAGCCAGGGATCGAAACTGCATCTCCTGCATTGCAGGTGAATTCTTTACTACTGAGCCACTGGGGAAGCCCCCCAAAGCCAGTTTGACTCAAGTGTTGTGAATGAGGGATTGTTTTACAAGATGAGATCTGAGGGAAAGGCAGGAGCCAAGTCACACATATTGTGATAAATTATAGTAAGGAAGTTGGGTTTTATTATTATTCTAGACTGGATGGAGAAGGCAATGGCACCCCACTCCAGTACTCTTGCCTGGAAAATCCTGTGGATGGAGGAGTCTGGTGGGCTGCAGTCCATGAGGTCGCTAAGAGTCGGACACAACTGAGCGACTTCACTCTCACTTTTCACTTTCATGCATTGGAGAAGGAAACGGCAACCCACTCCAGTGTTCTTTCCTGGAGAATCCCAGGGATGGGGGAGCCTGGTGGGCTGCTGTCTATGGGGCGCACAGAGTCAGACACGACTGAAGCGACTTAGCAGCAGCAGCAGCAGACTGTTTGGAAGCCACTGAGGGTTTCTAAGTAGGAGAGCTATTGTGATCAGAATTTGAGTTCACTCTGAGTGCTGTGTGAAGAACGAAATGTAAGGAGGTAAGAGGGGAAGTAGGAGATCAGCCTGGTATTATTTTAAATTGTCCTGGTAAAATATGATGCTTGTTTGAATTAGAACACCGTCAGTAAAGACAGAATAACCAAATGGATTCCAGGTACATTTTGTTTTGTTTTTGTTCGTTGTTTTTGCAATGCTTTATTCATTTATTTTTAATTAATTATTTGGCTATGTCAGGTCTTAGCTGTACATGTGAGATCTAGTTTCCCCACCAGAGACTGAACTGCCTCCTGAATACAAGCATGGGGTTTTAGCCACTGGACCACCAGGGAAGTCTCTCCAGGTACATTTTGGCTATAGCGCAACACGAACTGCTGATAAATTAGTTGTCGGGGAGGGAGGTTGAGAAAAAGAGAGGAAACAAGAACGGCTTCCATATTTGTGACTTGCACCATTGGATGATTGATGGCTCCATTCCTTAAGATAGAGGGTCACTGGAGGAGAAGAGATGGGAGAATTTAAGAGCTTTTTTAGCATCAACTAAGTCTGAGATGTCCACAAAGGATTCAAATGGAGATGTCAAGGAAGACATGCAGTGCAGAGCGCGAGAGTCTGGGTTAAGAATTTAAATGTGTGATTCATTAACATGTAGATGTTATTTAAAGCAGCAGGACTAGATACATTTACCTAGAGAGAGACTAAAAATTTTTGTTACTGATATAATACAGTGTATTATGATTTCATACAATATTGTAGTAATATAAACTCAACTACTTCCAGAGCTTAACTGGGAGGGTGGGAGGCACTGGACAGAAAACAAAACATGAAATTATGAGAGGAAGTAGTTGCTGGTTGAACTAACAGAAAGCAATTGGTTTGCCAAATAGGATTCACTAAAATTAAGTATCTTACTATTAAGCTTCATATAAATAATGAAGAAGAATGGGGAAAGCAGAATTTGTTCTGGCATCCAGAGTATAGGTCCTCAGCTTCTTACTTCATGTCAGATCTGCCTTTCAGCTGAGAGTAATAGGTGAACAGTCTGAGCAAGTTGTGCTGATGACCTCACACAACAGGAAGCATGTAAGGCCATGAAATATACCCATTTGTGTAACTGCATGGTTATTTAGTTTACATAACATTCTCTAGGAAGCTGTGCCTTACAAAGTCATAGACTGAAGCTTATTCTGCCAAAAGTCATCATTAGATAAGGATTTTATGTCTAGAATACAATACTGATTTGATCATTAGTCAAGTATTAGCATATTTGCATTGACTTTAGACAAAACCATCTGAGATCTTTCTTTTCTGATAACATCTCCCACATACCCCCAGTAAAGAAAGATAAACAGACCATAGGCTAATGGCTCAACTCTTTCCTTCCCACTGGTATCTTCAGGAAAGAAGGTACGACCATGGGAATGAATGATACAGGTGAGACAGAGGGACGTGTTTTTGGGGAGAGGGCAAACATATGAAGGAATGAGGAGGATAGAGTGCTGGCTTTGTCATTCATGTGACTGAGGTCATGGGAAATTATGAGAGAAGCAGGATTAAAGTGAAAGAGTACAGTAAGGGTCTTTTATTAATGAGGTAGAATGACTGGCAGGTTGAAAAATGGTAAAATTAAGGAGGCTAAGGAAAATTTGGGAATGTAGATGATAGGGACAGATTATGAAGCAGAAGCATGGGTTGGAATATCTGGCTAGTTCTTCCTTGTCAGGAGGGTATTTAATACTCTTACATTCTGATAGGATTAGTCTTGAGATCCTCTTAAAAGGCCAGTGATCCATTTTGGTTTTGTCCCTAGATGGGGAAACAATGGAAACAGTGACAGAGTTTATTTTCTTGGGCTCCAAAATCACTGCAGATGGTGACTGCACTCATGAAATTAAAAGATGTTTGCTTCTTGGCAGAAAAGCTCTGACAAACCTAGACAGTGTACTAAAAAGCAGAGATGTTATTTTGCCAACAAAGGTCTGTATAGTCAAAGTCATGGTTTTTTCAGTAGTCACGTATGGGTGGGAGAATTGGACCATAAAGAAGGCTGAGCACCAAAGAATTGACACTTTTGAACTGTGGTGTTGGAGAAGACTCTTGAGAGGCCCTTGGACTGCAAGGAGATCAAATCAGTCAATCCTGAAGGGAATCAACCCTGAATATTCATTGGAAGGACTGATGCTGAAGCTGAAGCTCCAATATTTTGGCCACCTAATGCAAAAAGCCACCTCATTAGAAAAGAACTTGATGCTGGGAAAGAGTGAAGGTGGGAGGAGAAGGGGACAGCAGAGGATGAGATGGTTGGATGGCATCATTGATTCAATGGACATCAGTTTGGCCAAGCTCCAGGAGATGGTGAAGGACAGGAAAGCCTTGCATGCTGCTGGCCATGGGGCTGTAAATAGTCACACAGGACTGAGCAATTGAACAACAATAGCAACAACAAGCGCTTTGAGGCAACTTAACTCTACTTCTACTACATTGAATTTAAACAAGGAGATTAAGATAAAAGAAAATTGCTATTTAACATTTCATGTGGGTTTGGTTTTTTGTTTGTTTCTTTTCATAACATTTGTGTTTACTCTAAAATCTCACTTAAAGGTAATGAATTTTTAGTTGTTTTCTAAAAAATATTTGTGAAGTTTCATTTACTAATTCAATTAACACAATGGGTCAAAAATTATAAAATACTTATAATACTTTGTTTAGAAATTACTTTAGAGCTTGAAATGCTTTCTTTTTAATTATAAAGAACGCACTTATGAAAATATCAGAAGCTGAAAGCCATTCAAAAATAAATCTGGTTAATAAAATATAAAATCAAAGTGAATGATACTGTTTATAAGGGGGGAAAATGTGACTGTATCAGGGACATTTTAAAAAGAGATGTTGAAGATAATTTAAAAAGATATACTTAAAAAATATTTTTGGAAATTATAATATTAAAATAAATGTTTGGCAAATTAAGGAGGAAAAAAGTTAAAGTGTTAGTTGCTTAGTTGTGTCTACTCTTTGTGACCCCATGGTATGTAGCCCACCAGGTTTCTCTGTCCACAGAATTTTCCAGACAAGAATACTGGAGTGGGTTGCCATTCTTTTCTCCAGGGGATCTTCCTGACCCAGGGATGCAACCCAGGTCTCCTGAATTGCAGGTGGATTCTTTACCATCTGAGCCAATATGTATTTAAATAGAAAACTTCTATAATTTGTTAAAAGAAACATGGACATTAATTTAATGCATGCAGTATGAATGATGTCCCCAAATCTGTAATTTTTTTTACAATCTCAAATTTTAATATGGTAAACACTCAAGTGGTTCTTTAGGAGCAGTGGGCTGGTCAGCTTACCACACTTCCATATATTTGTTTGGTAAGGATAAAATAAGCCCACATGGCTTCACACGTCCACTTCTAAGGACACAATTGGCAGCATAAACTTCTGTTCCCCTTGGTTCCCTTCCCAGTTCTTATCATCCCTTCCAGGCGATGCGGAGGTAGGCAGAGGTAGATTCTATCCTCACGGTAGAATGTGTGACAGGGAATACCCTTGAGACTAAGGAGGTCCTGATCTTGTGTAGGGGCTACCAGCAGACCTGCATCTGTCTCCTACTTTCTGAAGGGGGACATTATTTTCAATACCCTGCATGGTCTCTAGGGAAGGAGACTTTTATCTTTGTTACCCAGGGATATAAGCCAGCCTGGTGCCTGCTTTGGAGCAATTTTCCAAACATCCCTGAAAGAAGTTGCCCATGCTTTCTGCTCAGCAAAGCTGCACAGAGACCAGAATCAGCTCCACACACTTATGAGGAAGATTTTAAAAGAAGGCAGAGCTGGTGCTTAAAATAGTCCAGGGTAGAGTAACCAGTACTCTTGCCTGGAAAATCCCATGGACGGAGGAGCCTGCTAGGCTGTAGCCCATGGGGTCTCGTAGAGTCGGACATGACTGAACGACTTCACTTTCACTTTTCACTGTCATGCATTGGAGAAGGAAATGGCAACCCACTTCAGTGTTCTTGCCTGGAGAATCCCAGGGACGGGGGAGCCTGGTGGGCTGCCGTCTATGGGATCACACAGAGTCGGACACGACTGAAGCGACTTAGCAGCAGCAGAGTATCTCAAACTACTTCAACTTTAAAATTGATTACACATCTAGTGCTTTTTAAAAACCATGGTCCAGTCCCAAATGAAAACAAAAAATGACAAAAACACTAGAATTAATAAAAGGAATGCTATTGCTTTAAATTATTGCTGGATATACAGTAATTTAATCTTTCTAACATTGTCAGAAAATGACTTATTCCCCTTCAGTGAGTTTTCCAAAAATTAAAAATGAATGCTTCAAGAATAAAATATTTCTAGACATTTCTCAAAATTTAGATTATTTTAGTTTCCTATTCTCTTAATATTTAGCAAAACTTGGGCTTGAAGTTTCCCATAGTTTTAGGCTCATAAACTTCTAAGTGTATGAAAATAAATGAGGTAAGTTTCAGAGATCTTATAAGGCCTTTGTACCATCTCCTTGGATGTTTAGAGTTTTTTCCATAAATTCCTGGATTTGATAGTGGTTTACAGAGGGCTGAGTTTGCCTCTTTACCTGAATAGCTCTTGCCAGATGTCATATTCCCTTATTGTTTTTAAGCACTAAGACTCATCAACATCTACTTAAAAGATCCAAGAAGCTGTTTAATTCATGGAGAATGGCCAGCAGCCACACTGAATGCCCACAGAGAGCACCCAGAAGCTCAGAGATTAACGTAGAATTACTTATTCAGAAAGTTAGGTCTGCTGCAGACTAATCTGAGCAATACCACACCCTCTCACAGGTCTTCTAAGCTAGCCTCTACTATCACAGGCAATAGAAGACTTAAGGTTACTTTTTTTTAATTTTTAATTTTTAAAAAATTCTTAAAAAAATTTTTTTAAGTGGAGTATAATTACTTTACAATGCTATGTTAGTTTCTGCTGTAGAACAACATGAATCAACTATAAGTTCGTACATTCTCTCTCTCTTGAGCCTTCCTGCCACCCCCTCGTCCCACCTCTCTAGGTTAGCACAGAGCTGAGATCCCTGGGCTATACGCAGCTTCCCACTAGTTACCTAGTTTACACATAGCAGTATACATATGTTGCTACTCCTCAATTCATCCCACCCTCTCCTTCCCGCTCTGTGTCCACAAGATCATCCTCTTCACTTGCATGTCTATTCATGCCCTGCAAATAGGTTCACCAGTACTGGTTTCTCTAGAATCCATCTATATACGTGCGTGCATGCCTAAGTCTCTCCAGTCATGTCCGACTCTGTGACACCATGGACTGTAACCCACCAGGCTCCTCTGTCCATGGGATTCTCCAGGTAAAAATACTGGAGTGGGTTGCCATGCCCTCCTCCAGAGGAGCTTTCCAACCCAGGCTTCAAATCCGCATCTCCTGCATTGCAGGCAGATTTTGACCGCTGAGCCACTGATGAAGCATACAAATGCATTAATATACAATATTTATTTTTCTCTTTCTGACTCACTTCACTCTGTATGACAGACTAGGTTCATCTACATTGCTACAAAGGACCCGATTTCATTTCATTCTATGGCTGAGTAATATTCCATTGTGTATATGTACCACAACTTCTTTATCCATTCATCCTCAGTGGACATCTAGGTTGCTTCCACATCCTACCTATTGTAGATAGTATTGCAATGAGCATTGGGGTTTATGTGTCTTTTTGAATTATGGTTTTCTCAGGGTGTATATGCAGTAGTGGGATGGCTGAGTCAAATGGTAGTTTTATTCCTAGTTTCTTAAGGAACCTTCATACTGTTCTCCATAGTAGTTGTATCAATTTACATTTCCACAAACAGTGCAAGAGGGTTCCCTTTTCTCCACATTCTCTTGAGCATTTATTTACATATTTTTTCCTTTCATTTAATTTATAGATTCTTTTGATGATAGCCATTCTGATTGATATGAGGTTATGATTACTTTTAAAAATAACATCTATTATCTTTTTTCTTGTGTAAAGATGGATTGTAACAGATTTGAAAATTAAAAGAATAAGCAAAAAATGAAATATCCACCCATAATCCCATTACCCATATAGCACCATTGTTCACATTTTGGCTTAGTTTCCACAAAGGGTTTCCTCTTTTTCTCTTTGTAAGTATCTGTGGATCTAACATTGTTGACATAAAGCTCATGTTTTGCATCCCATCTATCCCGTTTTTTCATTTATGATATCATTACCATTTTCCCGTGTCAACACTTTTAGTCATTTTCGCTTCCTGAACTTTCTCTCCATTTCTGTTTTTAAATCCTTTTCTTTCCTGGTCATCCTCCTAACCCAGGTCGAACTGACGACCTCCTTGTGTTCCTTGGTCTCCTGCTCACAGGAGAGTGTTTGGTCAGGACCCTCAGGACACTTCACTTTGCTATTTCTGATCTCTGCTGTTAGACGGCATACCTTCTGAAGTCAAGATCAAGGTCCTTCACTGTTATATCACACACATTTTACATGAAGGAAGTAGAAGATCACTAAAAGTTTGTTGAACGAATGTAGAATTGACAACCATTGTTTCAAAATCAGTTCAAATATCATCTTTTCACAATAATTGCCTCCATGGCAAAATACTGTCTCCCTTTTAGGGACTTCTGTATTATTGTTCTTTTCATGGTAACTGCTATTTATTTATGTATTTTTATCTTATGAAAATAAAAGCTTCTTGAGGGCAGAGGCAATGCTATCTTTAAGGTCACAGCTCTCTTCTCAGGGAAGGGTAGAAAATCTACATACAGGAAATTATCAAGTATTTGAATTGAATCAGGAGGACATGACCTATTGAATTAAATCCTGCCTATGAAAGTCAGTAATTCAAACACTTTAATTTCATTATGAATGAATATTTTCTCAAATGAGGATATCTAGAGGGGGAAAAAAAGCCATAAAATAAACAGCACCATTTAAAATTTCTATATGAGAAGATTTTCATAAAGATATCTGGTATAACACTTATATAATGTATTCAAAACTTATATATCTAGAGAAAATATTGTTCCTTGCATGCATGCATGCTAAGTCGCTTCAGTTGTGTCCAACTCTGTGTGACCCCATACATGGCAGCCCACCAGGCTCCTCCATCCACAGGAATCTCCTTAGTATCTTATTTTGTCATTGCCAAACATGTCAACAATATATATTTTTTGTGAGTGATTGTGATGTCATGTTTGTTTATGTATTTTAAGAAACTCTAGATCATTCTTCAAAAGTCACTTTTCCAAGACTCTTTCATGACCACTTAGGTTTCCTTTCTTTCTCTTTCTCTCTTCTTTTTAAAAAAATTATTTTTAATATTTATGATTTGGCTGCATTGGGTCTTCATTGCAGCATGTGGGATCTATAGTTGCAATATGTGGAATCTAGTTCCCTGACCAGGGATTGAACCCAGACTCCCTGTATGGGAAGTGCAGATCCTTAGCCACTGGACCACCAGGGAAGTCCTCTCCTTCTCTTTTTTTATATAGTCAAAACAAAGGTATTATTTTTGCCAGAATTTTAGAATTTATCCTCTGAAAGATAAGTGTAAGTTTATGCCAGATTGTGTGATTTTCTCTCTGGTTCTATAAATGCACATTTTTGAACCTGTAATATAAATATTATGATTCATAAAAACTGAAAAATATGGCACTCTTTTGACCTGTTCTGCTCCTTTTTCTAAAAATAACTCATATTTATTACCTTTTCTTATTGAAATTTTAATATCTGGGTATTACAGTAGTAAAACTGTTCACTACATATGCAGTGGGTGATATTGTTATGTTAACTGCCTACTTTATATTACAGTTATACATAATTTTGACATCCATAAAGGTGATTGAATATCATAATAATGTTTAAAGCAGTTATACCATTTTTCAGTTTTATTTTAGGTAACAGAATATTTTGTTTTAGGCATGTGATAACCATAGTATTTGAATATCTAGCTCTATATATGGTATTCAGGCTGTCCTCTGCCAATAAAAATGTCCTTGAACTAGAAATTGAGGTTTTTCAATCCAGTTTCACTACTATATCAGAAGGCATTTGAATGTAAGCAAGTTTTTATTCTAAATCCAGTTACTTTCTCTCTAATACTCCCCTCAAATACTCGATAACTATTTCCTGAACATCTGCTATATTCAAAACGCTGTGAACAAAGGGTTTAAAGTACAGACTCTAACAGAACAGCAGTGTCAAAGTATAAGTTTCAAGAAGTTAAATATGTAACTTTCATATGAACATAAAGTGAGCACATGTCAAATATTTAATTCACTAATGATGATAGAACTTGCATGATGGTAAGGATAGTTCAAAAGGAATTAGAACGAAGGAAGTATTCAGAGTAGCTAAAGAAAATTGATGCTTAAATAAGATTACTTATTTGGGTGGAAACCTGGTTAATGTCCTACGGGGCAATAAAACTGCATTGGTATAGGACAAGCATCATATCAGTCTACCAGTTATGACTATCCTTACAGAGTTGTAAATTATCTAAACCAATAGTAAAATAGCAATTTCAACAAAGGCACATACTGTAAGAAATCAGATAATCCTTGGTTTGGCCAGAATTATCAGCAAAAACACCGAAAGAAAAACAGCAACTTCTTTACCTTATCTATAAGTTTTGGATAGCTTTCTTAGTAAGAGGAAAGGGAGATCAGTAACTCGGATTAAAATATGATCAGTATTTAGCACAGGCAGGAGTAAGTTACTATCAAATTACAGTAAAACAGTACCAACAAGGGACGGTAGGACAAGAGTAAAGGTATTTTCAAGGAAGATGCTGAAATGCTAAGAACAATTTTCTTGCGATCTAAAAACAGGTAACAAGGCAGTAAAGGATCCTTCAGGAACAGAAACAGATTCATTGATATTCTGTCTTTGATTCTTGAATGGCTAGTGTGTGTTGCATATGAGACTGAAAAAAAAAAAAAAACACCAAACAGGTAAAAAAGAAACTATTCTGAGTAATGAGCATATGCAGGGGTGGGGAGCAGACTTTTTTTTTTTTTAATAGAAAGATTAATCCTTCTCAGAAAGTCTGGAGCAAATAGAAAACAAAGAACAAGGCCTTCATAACAGGAGGAATGCTCCTAGTATCTTGGGAAAGAATTGACTGGGGAACAATTTTGAACCTCATGATCACATATTTCTTTGCCATTTTCATAAGGTAATAGTGCTGGTACTACTTGTGATTAACTTCTCTTGTCATGGTTTCCCCACAGGAACAGCTATTACAGTTTGATGGCTTGATTGTAGATTCCACAGGGGCATTTTATCATATATACAAATGTGCTTGGTAACAGACCAACAAAAATTCATCATCTGACTCTACTGTAAGACAGGAGAGTGCTTAACCCCATTTTACACTTTCCTCCTCAATCATAAACCCTGGAATAACCATTGACATCACTAAATTTTTATTTGATTATATTTAAATCACTATAATTTATGTTATTTTCAAATTCATATTTTTTTAAGTCTTTTTTCTAACATAAGAAAAAAACTTTGTTGAAATTCTTGCTATGCCAATTTTTGGCAAAAAAAACCCTGATAATTAATAATGTAAAGTTCTTTTGTTTCAAATATCTCTCATTATCTTTTAGCCTAGGACTTTAGAAAACCAAGTCAAAAAAAAAAAAAAAAGTTAAAACTTATATAGTCACATGACTGGATAAAACTATATTCATGTATAATGGTAGCTTATGTAAAATTATGCATAATCATCTATACATTTTATATAACAGAGTCCTTAGAGATCATTTTCAAATCCATTTTGATTAAAGATGTGACTTTAATATTTAGTCTTGCCATAAACAAACATATCTACAAAACAGAAACAGACACACAGACATAAAGAACAAATTTGTGGTTGCCAAGAAGTGGAGGAGGTGGGGGAGGGAAGGAGCCGGAATCTGGGATTAGAAGATGCAAACTAATATATACAGGATAGATAAACAACAAATCCTACTATATAGCACAAGGAACTATATTCAATATACTGTGATTCACCATAATGGAAAAGAATTTGTAAAAAGAATATATGCATGGATAACTGAATCACTTTGCTGTTCAGTGGAAATTAACACAACAGTTTAAATCAACTACACGTCAGTAAAATATAAAAATAAAAAATTAAAAAATAATCAGTCTTGCTTATTTAGAAAATCATCTATGATCTTGTTTGTGTATATTTTTCCTTCTCATTTGTTTTCCAAGCTTTGCTCTCTCTCTATTTTGATAGCTTTGCTCTCTCTCTATTATGATAGCTTTGCTCTCTCTCTATTATAGCTTATTTCTTATGAGAAAGAGAAACGTGGCCTCTGGCAGGTAGAAGTTGCTCTTACACCATCAGTTAGACCTGGGCCTTGTTAGCGGCTGATCTGATGTCTTGGTATTCTTCTGCTGATTATAAACAATTTTATAGGACACCAATCAGACAATGACAAAGATGTCACTAACATATGCTACTATAATAGATGAAGACAAAATAAGACCATTCCATACATACGTCTAAACACAGATGAAAACATGAACATAATCAAAAGGATAAAAATGAGCAAATATCCTCCTTTTCTGGGTAACATGAATAAGTGCTGCTTCTATACTGATTAGAATTTTAGCCACATTCTACTCTTCTGTCATTCCAGATAAGATTCATTAAAATACCTATAGCAGACCCACTCCAAAATGGCCCAGTTTTCCTACCTTCTAGTTCTCACCCTTATATATTTCTTCTCTTGAATGTAGGCAGAATCCCTAACTTTTGTTTAACCAGTGTAATATGGTAAAGATATGAGATTTTATTTCCATGATTACATTTTAAAGATGGTAAAAATCCCCATCTTGCCAGCAGACTCTATTTACTACCTGTCTCTGCTGACTCTGATGAAGTAAAAGTCATATGGAGAAGCCTGCATTGCACAACTAAGGTGGCCTCCAGCTGACAACCAGTAAGGAACTGAGGCTCTCAAGTATCAATCAATTCAGCCATTTAGCCATGTCCGACCCTTTGTGACCCGATGGACTGTAGCATGCCAGGCTTCCCTGTCCATCACCAACTCATGGAGCTTGGGCAAACTCATGTTCATTGAGTCAGTGATGCCATCCAACCATTTCATCCTCTGTCACCCCCTTCTCCTGCCTTCAATCTTTTCCAGCATCAGGGTCTTTTCAAATGAATCAGTTCTTAGCATCAGGTGCCCAAAGTATTGGAGTTTCAGCTTCAGCATCAGTCCTTCCAGTGAGTATTCAGGACTGATTTCCCTTAGGATGGACTGATTGGATCTCCTTGCAGTCTAAGGGACTCTCAAGAGTCTTCTCCAACACCACAGTTCAAAAGCATCAATTTGTTGGCACTCAGGTCTCTTTATAGTCCAACTCTCACATCCATACATGGCTACTGGAAAAACCATAGCTTTGACTAGACAGACCTTTGTTGGCAAAGTAATGTCACTGCTTTTTAATAGGCTGTCTAGGTTGGTCATAAATTTTCTTCCAAGGAGCAAGTGTCTTTTAATTTCATGGCTTCAGTCACCATCTGCAGTGATTTTGGAGCCCAAGAAAATAAAGTCTGTCATTGTTTCCATTGGCACCCCATCTATTTGCCATGAAATAATGGGACTAAATGCCATGATCTTCGTTTTCTGAATGTTGAGTTTTAAGCCAGCTTTTTAACTTGCCTCTTTTACCTTCATCAAGAGGCTCTTTAGCTCTTCTTTTCATTCTTCCATAAGGATGGTGTCATCTGTGTATCTGAGGTTATTGATATTTCTCCCAGCAATCTTGATTCCAGCTTGTGCTTCATCCAGCCCAGCATTTTGCATGATGTACTCTGCATGTAAGTTAAATAAGCAGGGTGACAATATACAGCCTTGACGTACTCCTCTCCCAATTTGGAACAAGTCTGTTGTTCCATGTCCATGTTCTAACTGTTGCTTCTTGACCTGCATACAGATTTCTCAGGAGACAGGTCAGGTGGTCTGGTATTCCCATCTCTTGAAGAATTTTTCACAGTTTGTTGTGATCCACACTGTCAATGGCTTTGGCATAGTCAGTAAAGCAGAAGCAGATGTTTTTCTGGAATTCTCTTGCTTTATCTATCATCCAAAGGATGTTCTCAATGTCTGTGGCTAGAGCCCTGACTCACAGAATAATGAGACAAAAGTGTGTTGTTTTCAGCTGTTAAGTTTGTAGCCATCTGTTATTCAGCATCAGCTAGCTAATACAATAGCCAGTTGTAGAACTGTTTCCAATTCATAACAACATTCAATCCATAGCAAAGATCCACTTCCTCCAAGCTGTCCTCAATCACCTATATAATCCCCAAGTTTGTAATTGGGGCTTGCATTCTAAACTCATTCTCACTGAAACATACCCACAATTCTCCCTAGTGTGCATTTTTCCCTGTTGCAAAGATTATCACCCTCCCCAAATTTGTCCTACCACAGATGTATATGTGGTGGTCTTGGCCTATTGAGCACTGACACTTGTCCTCTGTCTTTCCGTATTGAGCTGTTTTTATCAGTGGACCATTAACCTGCCAAAGACCAGCAGAGGCACTTACTGATTAAAGTGAAACCAAGTTTATTAGTCCTACTGCAGAACCCCTGCTTGACAGAATCTTAGTACTATCTTAAAGTGAAAAATTTAGGGGAAGAAATTTATAAGGTTTTGGGGCCTTGGTTACGTGATTTTAAAGTGGCTCTTGCAAGGTGAAGAACTTTTTGGGACTTGGTTGAGTTTATGGCATAGTAATTTTGGATTGATACATACAAAAAGACACAGCTCTTAAAATGAGCCTTGAACAAAGCTTTTTGTTTTGATAATTATGCCATTTTAATTTATTCTTTGTTATCTTTTAGGAGCAAATATTCCAGGATCTAATATCTAAATTGCATTTATTGTCCTCAGTATTATTCAGCAGGGACAAGGAATTAAATAGGTTTCAAATTTTCAGATCATTCTATCATGATCCTTACTGCTAGTTGTAGGTAATGATGCACTTAACAGGACCATCAAATTTCACTTTTAACATAGATTCAATCTGTTCTCTTGCTAAAGAGGATTGATCTAACCCTAGTTACCCTGTATTTAACTTGTATTTACATCTCTTTCCACTTCTTTCATTTCCTACTTTTATCATAGGGTCCTACGAAAATGTAGCAGGTGAAAACACAAAGGAAAAGTTCCTAATCTGTTCTTTTTTTGGGCAGGATCTTGGTCTCAAGATCTGAGTTGTGAGGATACTTCTCCCTGGGCAGAGCATGCATGTCCTGTTTCTTTTGAGGAATACTATTAAAAATCCTTCCAAGGGGTAGCATTTTAAAGAATTACCATTTAACAGCCTTACATCCTCTATCCTATGGTTATACTTAACATTTTCTCATATTGAAATAACAGCCTATTTGACAATGTGGGACATTTCCTACCAATTAAAATCTCCTTTTAAAAAAAATTCTAAACAAGACTAAAAATCTTTCAATATGCATTGTCTTGTGATAATGTGTCAAAGTTATGTCCTCTTAATAGCAAACCAGTGTGGCCTTAATTCAAGGCAAGAGCTCTTCTTTCTGTTCTACTGCTTTCAGTTTTACCAAGTCCCTATCTGCCTCTCCTTTGGAACTTTTCTTTTCCACTTGTTGACCAAACATAGAAAGGCAGTTTCTTCCCTTTCTAGTCTAATCAGGAAAGTGCAAGCATATAAAGTGTAATCTATATATCTTGACTATGGGACAATGCAAAATATCAAAGTAACTTGAGATTTATATTGGCCATTGGTTTAAGGCACAGTAAATGCCAAGAACAGACACATGTAGCATAAATCACAAATTTGAAGCAATCCACTACTTTAATTCAATGCCAACCCAGCAATTAAACCTGCATCCTCTGCATTGCAGGTGGATTCTTTCCCTCTGAACCACTGGAGAATCATCATAGGTATACAATAAATAGTTGATTCATTTCAAGTCAACAAGTCAAGTAAATTCAAAAGATATGATTATGTGCCTATTACATGCCAGTCACTTTAATAGGTGCTTCTGATATATCAGTGACGGGGGGAAGAGATCCCTGCCTTGTGGAGATTACATTTCTAATAGATGGAGCTAGACAAAAAAAAATACATATAATAATAAAACATGTAGCTTGATAGAAGGTGATAAGAACTATTGTCAGAGAAAACAAGAGCTTGACAGTAGTTAAAACAGTAAAAACAGATTTTATTCAGAAACTATTGTAATTGAAGAAAAGAAAATCCCTCACTATAAATCCAGCTACAATTCTGAGTACTGCAAGGAAAGTGGGAATTTATAGCCAAGTAGTGGGGCGGAAGGGCCAGTGGATGGCAAATTACGAAAAGGAAATATCAGGGATAAAGGGGGATTTCTGGCTAAACCAACTTGACAGGATTCTTGCTGAAGGCAGGCCATGGATGTCAGATATAATCTGGGGGATGGTAGAAGATGAGGAATTTGATCAGATATTGAGGATAATCAGTTATTGATGGTAGAGTATTCTTGCTAAACTGTCTTAGCAGGATTCTCGATAAAATTGGGCTCTTAAGGAAATAGGGCCTGGTTAAAAAAGGACTCACATGAGTCTGCTTTGTTTTCTTTTAGTTTTTGGCTGCATCACATGGCTCATAGGATCTTAGACCCCTGATTAGGGATTGAACATGTGCTCCTTGCAGTGGAAGTATGAAGTCTCAACCAGTGGACTGCCAGGGAATTCCCTGGAAGAGCCTGCTTCAAGTTTCATCAAGGAGGGAGTCTTTGTCAGTATGTAAAATGAAGACAGTAGAGAAAGGTAAGAGGAATGAGGTGGTGGGAGGGAATAGGAGGGAAGATGTTACTGTATTAAAATGGTCAGCCATCTATAAGAAGACAGAATTTGCCAAACTGTATCTTCTGCTTTAGCTCCTCTCTGAAGCACCTAGATAACAGTATCTGCTGCACATTCCCTGGGTTATTTTATAGGTGTGAAACCCTGCCCCTCCCCCACCCCTCCACCAGATGGAAGATGTGAACTATGTGATGACCATCAGCAAATAGCCCCTAGGCCTTTTGGTACCCAAGAATTGATAGTGTTAACCCTTGAGACACTGCCTTGTTACCTCACCATCCATCAATCAGAGACTTGTGCACGAGCTGACCACATGTCCTATGACACCTTTCCTTCACCTGGCTTTTTAAAATGCTTTCCGAAACCCTTCAAGGAAGTTGGGGGTTTGGGGCAGGAGCCACCCATCATCTCCTTGTATGGTTCTGCAATAAATTTTTCTCTGGTCCCAGCTCCAATCTTTCAGTTTGTTTGATTTCACTGTGAGTTGGACACATGAACTTATGTTTGGTGAAAAAGTCGTATCTCATAAGAGAGTTTTTTTGTCAGAAGAAACAGCCAGAAAAATGTTTAAGGATAATTCTCAGCATGTTAGAAAACTTGCAAGGAAGCCAGTGTGGCTTGAGCAGAGGAGAGAGGAGAGGAAGCAGTAATAGAAGTGATTTCTTCACTTGTTTGCTTCTAGAGTTAATAACTTATCTGACCAAATTTTTCTATTTAAAAATTCACTTCCATGAATAACAAAAGCCACATGAATATATGAATTATTTTGATATTTCTTATTCTTCATAGTAATGCTAAGATAAATGGCATTTATATTATTAAACATGTTATTCCATGATAAATGGGTCTTACTAGGAGTTATAAAAGATAGACGGACAAGATCCAACTATATGCTGCTTACAAGAGACTCACTTCACTTTTAAGGACACACAGACTGAAAGTGAAGGGATGAAAAAGGTTCTCCACCCGAATGGAGACCAAACAAAAACCGAGGCAGTGTATTTATAAAAGAAAAGATAGACTTTAAGACAAAGACTAATAAGAGACAATGAAGGTCATTATATATTTAAAATGACAAGAGGGTCAATCCAACAAGAGGATCTAACATTTGTAAATATTTATGTACCCTAAAAGGAGCAACTAAATATATAATATTAATGAACCAAAGGGGAAAAGGACAGCAATACATTAATAGTAGGGGACTTCAATACCGCATTTTCATTATCAGATAGATATATAATATCCAAACAGAAAATCAACAAGGAAACATTATACTTAAATAACATGTTAGACCAGATGGACTTAACATACATTTACACACTATTCCATCCAAAAACAACAGAATACTCATACTTCTAATTTACACATGGAACAGTCTCTAGTATAGATTATGTATTGGGCCACAAAACACATTTTAAAGAATTTAAGAAGGTTGAAATCATATCAGGCATCTTTCCCAATAGTAATGATATGAAACTAGAAATCAACTAAAAGAAGAGAACTGGAAAATTCACAAATATGTGAAGACTAATTAGAATGGTCCCGAACAACCAGTGAGTCAAAAAGAAATAAAAAAATATTTTGAGACAAGTGAAAGTGGAACTACAATATACCAAAAACTTACTGGAAGCAGCAGGAGCAGTTTAAGAGGGAAATTTATAAGGATAAACACCTACATGAAGAAAAAAGGCAATCTCAAGCAAACAACCTAACCTTGCATCTCAAGGAACTTGAAAAAGAAGAAATTAAGACAAAAGTTAGTATAAGGAAGAAAATAACACAGGTCATATAGAAATAAATGAAACAGACTAAAAAGACAATAGAAAAGATCATTGAAACTAAGAGTTGGTTCTTTGAAAAGATAAAGAAAATAGACCTTTCGCCAGACTCATGAGGAAGAAAGAGGATTCAAATAAATAACACCAGAAATGAAAGAGAAGATGTTACAATTGATACTAAAGAGATACAAAGTCTTATAGGAGACTACTACAAAAATTATATGCCAACAAAGTGGACTGTCTAGAAGAAATGGATAAATTCCTAGAAACTTACAACCTACTAAGACTGGTTGATGAATTAGTAGAAAATCTGAGCAGACCAATTATTAGTAAGGAGATTGAATCAATAGTCAAACACCATTCCCAAAACAGAAGTCCACACCCAGATGGTTTCACTGGTGAATTCTACCAAATATTTAAAGAAAAATTGATACCAATCTTTCTCTTACCAAAAAGATGAGCAGAGACACTTCCAAACTCATTCTATGACACCAGGATTACTCTGATACTAAAGCCAGATAAGGACTCTAAAAGGAAAGAAATTTACAGGCCAACATCCCTGATGAATATGGATATATATAAATGTTTCATATGGAGCCCTTATTTATTTACTTAAAAACATTTTCTTTCTTTCTTTCTTCATTCATTCATTTATTTGGCTGCACGGGGTCTTGGCTGTAGCACATGGGATCTTTGATCTTCTCTGCAGTATGTGGGATCTTTAGATGTGGCAGGCGGGACCTTTAGTTGGGGCACTCTCTTAGTTGCAGCATGTCGGATCTAGTTCCCTGACCAGGGATGGAA
Source organism: Muntiacus reevesi (assembly GCF_963930625.1). Classification (NCBI taxonomy): domain Eukaryota; kingdom Metazoa; phylum Chordata; class Mammalia; order Artiodactyla; family Cervidae; genus Muntiacus; species Muntiacus reevesi. The sequence continues at coordinate 35,888,431 of NC_089254.1, read as the reverse complement.
TCCTGGCCTCTTGCTTTGGGAGTGCAATATCTTGGGCACTGGACCACCAGAGAAATCCTGGGCACTTAATGATTAAAGCTGCTATCAGTATTAAAAAAAAAAGAAGAAGAAATTAATTTTGAAAAATCCAGTTTCAGAGTAAACGTTAAATAGTTAAATTACCAAGTTCTAAAAGTAAAGTTCAAGGCAATGAAAAACATCCTGAGACCCCATCCAACTGCTCCCATTATAGAATCTCCGTTCATTTTGTCTAGTTCCAGATTTAGGTAAAGTTTTTCTGGTGATTAGTGCCATCTAGTGGGACCTCTTGGTATAGCACACAAACGTTTTAAAACTAGAGGTATCATCTTAATATCATTTGTCAAACCGGTATAAAAGGAACAGAAATTATAGGTGCATTGGCAACACATAATAATTAATTAAACCATTTAAATCTTATTAAAATATTCCAAAGGTAATAGGATTTTTTCCTCTAAGCAATTTTAATCCAGGTAGGTTTTGGGGAGTGTCAAGGAATCTAAGAAGTTTATATCACCATCTTGAGGCAAAACAACTAGAGCAAAAAAAAGTGTTTTGAAAAAATGCAAAAATGAAAATCCTGATATCTGACATCTAGGATGAGAGAGATCTGAATACGCAGAGCACTATAAACATTTTAGCCATAAGGGAAAATATCCTGGTAGCTGTTGTCCCTAGACTTTAGTACTTTGGTCATGTTTAAGTTTCAGGGGGGTAAGTTGGTGAGGTGAAATATTACACACTTTTAAAGAGTTGAGATCAGTTATTTTGTAAGCTATTTTACTATTACCATATAATGTTTGAGTTGTTAATAATTTATATGTATCACTAACATATACAATAGAATTTTTAACACTTTAAAATTGATAAAGCATTTTATATCCATTTTACTATACTATGTAGCATAAATTTCACTTGGATATTTCTGTAACAGAGGACAAAATAAATTCTCCACATATTTGTTTTTTTTAACAATAAAATGAAAAAAGCATTCACCTCTTTATCATCTGCCCAAATCCTCAAAATCATGGTGAAAGTGGTACTGAAGTACCTGAATGGACATTTTAATTTTAGAATCTTGATTTTAAAATCCTGAGGTAAAAGAGGCAGTGCTGAAAATAGGTGATTTTAAGCATCTTTATAAGCAGAGCAGTTAAACTATCAGTCAGTAGTTTTTAAACTTATTTAACAGTAAAAAATCAAAAGGGACAATTTACTCAGTCCCCATTTTAGACTCATGGAATTAGAATTTTCAGGTTAGGACTGTGAAAAATTATTTTTTATAAAAATGTACTCCGTAGAGATTACTATCCTGCTACCCCATGAAACATGGCTGTAATTCAAGTATAAAACCTAATTAATATAAATCCACATACCTATGGACACCTTATCTTTGACAAAGGAGGCAAGGATATACAATGGAAAAAAAGACAACTTCTTTAACAAGTGGTGCTGGGAAAACTGGTCAACCACTTGTAAAAGAATGAAACTAGAACACTTTCTAACACCATACACAAAAATAAACTCAAAATGGATTAAAGATCTAAATGTAAGACCAGAAACTATAAAACTCCTAGAGGAGAACATAGGAAAAAAACTCTCTGACATAAATCACAGCAAGATCCTCTATGATCACCTCCCAGAATATTGGAAATAAAAGCAAAAATAAACAAATGAGACCTAATGAAACTTAAAAGCTTTTGCACAACAAAGGAAACTATAAGCAAGGTGAAAAGACAGCCTTCAGGATGGGAGAAAATAATAGCAAATGAAGCAACAGAAAAAGGATTAATCTCAAAAATATACAAGCAACTCCTGAAGCTCAATTCCAGAAAAATAAATGACCCAATCAAAAAACGGGCCAAAGATCTAAACAGAGATTTTTCCAAAGAAGACATACAGATGGCTAACAAACACATGAAAAGATGCTCAACATCACTCATTATCAGAAAACGCAAATCAAAACCTCAATGAGGTACCATTACACGCCAGTCAGAATGGCTGCTATCCAAAAGTCTGCAAGCAATAAATGCTTGAGAGGGTGTGGAGAAAAGGGAACCCTCTTACACTGTTGGTGGGAATGCAAACTAGTACAGCCACTATGGAGAACAGTGTGAAGAGTCCTTAAAAAACTGGAAATAGAACTGCCATATGACCCAGCAATACCACTTCTGGGCATACACACTGAGGAAACCAGATCTGAAAGAGACACATGCACCCCAATGTTCATCTCAGCACTGTTTATAATAGCCAGGACATGGAAGCAACCTAGATGCCCATCAGCAGACGAATGGATAAGGAAGCTGTGGTACATATACACAATGGAATATTACTCAGCCATTAAAAAGAATTCATTTGAATCAGTTCTAATGAGATGGATGAAACTGGAGCCCATTATACAGAGTGAAGTAAGTCAAAAAGATAAAGATCAATACAGTATACTAATGCATATATATGGAGTTTAGAAAGATGGTAACAATAACCTTATATGCAAGACAGAAAAAGAGACACAGGTGTATAGAACAGACTTTTGGACTCTATGGGAGAAGGCAAGGGTGGGATGATCTGAGAGAACAGCATTGAAACATGTATATTATCAAGTGTGAAACAGATCGCCAGTCCAGGCTGGATGCATGAGACAAGTGCTTGGGGCTGGTGCACTGGGAAGACCCAGAGGGATGGGATGGGGAGGGAGGTGGGAGTGGGGTTCAGGATGGGGAACACATGTAAATCCATGGCTGATTCATGTCAATGTATGGCAAAAACCACTACAATATTGTAAAGTAATTAGCCTCCAACTAATAAAAATAATCGGGAAAAATCCTAAGTAATATAAGACACAGCATTAAAAGATCAGATAAGGAAAAATCTCTGTTGATCTAAAGTGTTGGTTCTTGTATCTGCAGAGGATAACAGTAAGTGTATCTAAGTAATGACTATGCCAAAGACTTTCATTGTGTGGATCACAACAGATTGTGGAAAATTCTTAAAGAGATGGGAATACCAGACCACCTGACCTGTCTCCTGAGAAATCTGTATGCAAGTCAAGAAGCAACAGTTAGAACTGGACATGGAACAACAGACTGATTCCAAATCGGGAAAGGAGTACATCTAGGCTATATATTGTCACCCAGCTTATTTAAGTTATGTGCAGAATACATCATGAGAAATACTGGACTGGATGAAGCACAAGCTGGAGTCAAGATTGCTGGGAGAAATATCAATAACTTCAGATATGCAGATGACACCACACTTAATGGCAGAAAGCAAAGAAGAACTAAAGAGCCTCTTGATGAAAGTGAAAGAGGAGAGTGAACAAGTTGGCTTAAAGTTCAACATTCAGAAAACTAAGATCATGGCATCTGGTCCCATCACTTCATGGCAAATAGATGGGGAAACAATGGAAATAGTGACAGACTTCATTTTTTGGGCTACAAAATCACTGCAGATGGTGACTGAGGCCATGAAATTAAAAGAAGCTTGCTCCTTGCAAGAAAAGTCATCACCAACCTAGACAGCCTATTAATAAGCAGAGACATGAGTTTGCCAACAAAGGTCTGTCTAGACAAAGCTATGGTTTTTCCAGTAGTCATGTATGGATGTGAGAGTTGGACTAGAAAGAAAGCTGAGTGCCGAAGAATTGATACTTTAGAACTGTGGTGATAGAAAAGACCCTTGAGATTCCCTTGGACAGTAAGGAGATCCAACCAGTCCATCCTTAGGGAAATCAGTCCTGAATATTCATTGGAAGGGCTGATGCTGAAGCTGAAGCTCCAATATTTTGGCCACTTGAGGTGAAGAACTGACTCATTTGAAAAGAGTGGGAAAGATTGAAAGTGAGAGGAGAAGGGGACTACAGAGGATGAGATGATTGGACGTCATCACCAACTCCTTAGACAGGAGTTTGAGTAAGCTCCATGAGGTGGTGATGGACAGGGAAGCCTGGCATGCTGCAGTCCTTGGGGTCTCAGAGTCGGACATGAATGAATGACAGGACAGTGAGCATTGAGTCACTGTATGTAAAACACCTCACATGGTGCCTGGCACAAAATAAGGCCTTAGATAATGTTAGCTGTTATAACTGCATTTTATCATCATTATCACAGAGTGATTTCTATTCTTATAATTTATGTGTCATTTAAGACAATTCAAATAATAGTGAAGAAAGAGAAATTCATTCACAATAGATATCTCATTTCTACAGTTATTAGAGCTGTACAGAAATTAAACTGTGAAACAAAAATAAGCTGCACTCATACTTTTTATAAATCTTGAACATTTTTGAATTTTTTTTTTTTACTCCAAAGAGTTAGACTACCACCTTGTGGCAGAAGGACTGTATAGCAAACAACCGTTTACCAGCTCGTACCTTAGTCATCACGGAGTAAAAAATCATTTATAAGAGTGAGGAAGCAAGTGTAATTCTACAAATATTCCTCAATAAATGTAAGTATGTGAATGGATAAATGAACAAACAAGCAAACTCATCCTTAAACATAAAAGTAAAATTGAGAAACACAATCCTCACTTGAAAACTGCAAATCTTTTAGAGATAGGAAGCTGCCAACTTACTGTCTTGTCAGATGTTCAAGTCGTGCTGGACCCAGAGAGCGACGTGAAGAGCCAAAAATCGAGCTCTGAAGAGTCAGCGATGTCACGGCACAGGGTGTCTGGTCCAGCTTAGAGGCAGCTCCCGCCACATCTCAGATAACTCACTGTAGGTAGGGCAGTCGGCAAGTACGTCAGCCAATTGATGCTCACCATAGCACGTCTGCAGATAGGTGTGTTATACACAGAAGGGACATTCCTGAAACCCTAAATATGTTTTTAAAATCCTCTTACAAAAATATTTCAGAGTAATTTGACGTGGAATCCCATCTTTCTGGGGCTTCCCAGGTGGCACTAGTGGTAAAGAACCCACCTACAAATACAGGCGATGTGGGTGTGATCCCTGGGTCAAGAAGATCCCCTGGAGAAGGGCATGGCAACTCACTCCAGTATTCCTGCCTGGAGAACCCCATGGACAGAGGAGCCTGGCAGGCTACAGTCTATAGGGTCACATAGAGTCGGACATGACTGAAGCGACTTAGCACGCCTGCACACCTATCTTTCTACCTCCCCTTCCCATCTTGACGATTTTCAAAATGATGGGATGACTGATTTAGAATGTCAGCACAACTTTCATAAGATTTTATTTCTTTTGATTATTTCACTTTTACTGTTTGAAATGAATGTTCAGAAAATCAAACATTTATCTAATCTTTCACAAATGTGAAACATATCACAATTTATTTCTCCTCTGACAATTTTTACCAACTCAAGTGTAGCTTCTACTGCTTAGCGACTTTTTCTGACTAGATGAAATTAATTTTAAAAAGCCATTTTGTGTAAAATAAACAATTGCTTGTAAGATCAGCATTTTCCTATTTTTTCCTTTAGTGAAAATTCTCTGAACTCACCTTGACATTTCCTAGTGAATTTTCACCCACTGTTATCCAATTATCACTCTGTTAACATATACACCCAATAATGGCTTCCTTAATTTACTTTAGCATGCTAATAATTAGCTGAACATTACTAATGAATGTAGGGATGAGGAAGGGAACATTTGCTAATATAAATTTCTGAATTTAGAGACCCATGATAGTTCATAGAGTAACATAATTATAAAAAAGTTTTTCATTAAAAAATGCATCTTAAAAAGTAAAATACAAGAAGATTAAACATAGTAAGAACATGGAAAAGGAAATACTATATAGTATAGGGTACTATATTCAATATCTTGTAATAACCTATAATGGAAAAGAATCTGAAAAAGAACATATGTAATATGTTCTTTTATAAATATATACAAAACAATATTAATATATGTATATATAAAACTAAATCATTCTGCTATACATCTGAAATGAATACAACATTGTAAATTAACTATACTTCTATAAAAAATAAAAGCATATTACAGACATTAAAAATAACATGAAAGGCTCCTAGCTCTTATATTTGGTTATGTGATGATACAAGACTTCAGGGCTTCCCTGGTGGCTCAGTGGTACATAATTCACTTGCCAATGCAGGAGACGTGGGTGCAATTCCTGGGTTGGGAAGATCCCCTGGAAGAGGAAATGGCAACCCACTGCAGTATTCTTGTCCGGGAAATCCCGTGCACAGAAGAGCCTGGTGGGCCACAGTCCATGGGATCACAGAAGAGTCAGACAGTACTTAGCGACTCTTAATGACAACAACAAGGCTTCAACAAAGCTTATTACTCAGTAATAATGCGCTAAGCCACCCATGTATATTGCTCAAGTTGTACCTTAAAAATGTGGTCTCTTTAATGAGCTTCTCAGATAAGCAGCAGAAAAAAAATGTTATGGGATCAAGTCAGTGCATAAGTAGCAACTGTGAGGAGATTTAGAGATAGGAGAGGTTACTTTTGAGAGTAGTATCACCCCCTGCTACTAACTCATCCATTCTTGAGAATCACAACTCAACACAGTGTGACCCCTCTCATTGTCTAGAAATTCCCTCATTCTTGCCTGTATTGACAGCCTCTTACCTGGTTACTTAGTCACTCAGTCGTGTCCGATTCTTTGCCACCCCATGGACTGTAGCCCACCAGGCTCCTCTGTCCATGGTGTTCTCCAGGCAGGAATACTGGAGTGTGTAACCACTCCCTTTTACAGGGGATCTTCCTGACCCAGGGATCGAACTCAGGTCTCCTGCATTGTAGGCAGATTCTTTACCATTTGAGTCACAAAGGAAGCCTCTGCTCACTGAAATAGGGATGAAAAACTGTTGTTTCCTCTACCTTTGTAAGTTCTTGACTGAGACTCCTCTGACAAGAGACAGGTTGACAAAGAAAAGCCTACAAATCGGGACTTCTCTAGTGGTCCAGTGGTTAAGAACCCACCTACCAGTGCAGGAGATGTGGGTTCAATTCCTGGCTGGGGAACTGTGTGATCTTGCATGCAGTAGGGCAGCTAAGCTAGCACACTACAAGTACCTAGCCCACACGCCCCAACTAGAGGGGAGCCCGCCCACTGCAAGGAAGATCTCGCATGCCACCACTGAGACCTGATGCAGTCAAATAATTTTTTTTTTTTTAAACAAACCTTAAAAAAAAAAAAAAAAAAAAAAACATGCAAATTTGTCTATTGTAAGTTTCATGTGACACTGGAAACATCACAAGGAAATGAAAACCTGAAGAAGTAGTTAAACCTGAAAGTGTTTAGGTGAAAACCTGAAAGTGTTTGGTTACAAGTAGAGAGGAAAGTCTTGTAAAAATATAAGAGGACAAACAGGAGTATGAGTTGAACATGGTTAAATTAGGGGAAAAAGCAAAGCCTGTTCAGTTTAATTTCTCTTGACATCCTGGAGACTAGAATGGACCTTTCCTCTAGGTATCAAAAGGGCACCCCCTCACATCAGGGTCTTATCATCTCCTTCAGGGGAAGGTCAGAGAGGCCCTTCTACACATGCTATTTCTCTGATTTCTTCAGCTTAAAATATTCGGCATGCCCTGGGGTCATATTTGGGGTTAGCTTGTGCTGAATCCCATCAATAGTTTCAGATAGTTTCATAACAAAATGGCATTTAATTGGCAGCTCTAATTTCCGAAAGTAAATTGTTCTCCACACTTCTTCAAGGACACTGAGGATGTGGTTTGAGATGAAATCTACAGGGTGATTATTAGGCGGGCAAAGAGAAAAGCTTTGGCAAATGCTGTGGGGGTAACGTGGAGACGAGGGTGATCTGAGATACTGCAAAGTCGGCGTGGCTGCAGCAGAGAAAAGGAGGGGAGAGTGATGGGAGAAGCGGTGGGGCAGGGACCCAGCTGCGTCAGCCTTTGTACGGTCCTTCCTAAAAGCAATGGAAGCTCTGTTTTTATTATTTTTTCTAAGATTATTTTTTAATTAATTAATTTTTTATTGAAGGATAATTGCTTTACAGAATTTTGTTGTTCCCTGTCAAACCTCAACATGAATCAGCCATAGGTGTACATATATCCCCTCCCTTTTGAACCTCCCTCCCATCTCCCTCCCCACCCCACCCCTCTAGGTTGATACACAGCCCCTGTTTGAGTTTCCTGAGCCATACAGCAAATTCCCGTTGGCTATCTATTTTACATATAGTAATGTAAGTTTCCATGTTACTCTTTCCATACATCTCACCCTCTCCTCCCCCCTCCCCATGTCCATAAGTCTATTCTCTATGTCTGTTTCTCCATTGTTGACCTGTAAGTAAGTTCTTCAGTATCATTTTCTAGATTCTGTATATACATGTTAGAATACGGTGTTTATCTTTCTCTTTCTGACTCATCTTACTCTGTATAATAGGTTCTAAGTTCATCCACCTCATTAGAACTGAGTCAAATGTGTTCCTTTTCTGAATAATATTCCATTGTGTATGTGTACCACAACTTCTTTTATCCATTCATCTGTCGATGGACATCTAGGTGGCTTCCATGTTCTAGCTATTCTAAATAGTGTTGCAATGAACAATGGGATACTTGTGTCTCTCAGTTTTCATTTCCTCAGGGTATACACCTAGAAGTGGAATTGCTGGGTCATATGGTGTTTTTATTCCTAGTTTTTTAAGGAATCTCCATACCATTTCAATAGTGGCTCTACCAACAGTGCAAGAGTGTTCCCTTTTCTCCACTCCCTCTCCAGCATTTATTGTTTGTAGACTTTTCGATGAGGGCCATTCTGACCAGTATAAGGTGATATCTTATTGTAGTTTTGATTTGCATTTCTCTAATAATGAGCAATGTTGAGTATCTTTTCATGTGTTTGTTGGCCATCTGTGTGCCTTCTTTGAAGAAATGTCTGTTTTGCTCTTTTCCCCACTTTTTGTTTGGGTTGCTTGTTTTTCTGATATTGAGTTGTATGAGCCACTTGTATATTTTGGAAATTAATCCTTTGGCAGTTGTTTCATTTGCTATTATTTTCTCCCATTATGAGGGCTGTCTTTTCACCTTGCTTATAGTTTCCTTTGCTGTGCGAAAGCTTTTAAGTTTAATCAGGTCCCAATTGTTTATTTTTGTTTTTATTTCCATTACTCTAGGAGGTGGGTCATAGAAGATCTTGCTTTGATTTATGTCATCGAGGGTTCTGCCTATGTTTTCCTCTAAGAGTTTTATAGTTTCTGGTCCTACATTTAGGTCTTTAACCTATTTTGAGTTTATCTTTGTGTATGGTGTACTTCCCTGGTGGCTCAGACAGTAAACCATCTGCCTACAATGCAGGAGACCCGGGTTTGATCCCTGGGTTGGGATGATCTCCTGGAGAAGGAAATGGCAACCCACTTCAATATTCTTGTCTGCAAAATCCAATGGACAGAGGAGCCTGGTAAGCTACAGTCCATGGCATCACAAAGAGTTGGATATGACTGAGCGACTTCACTCTCACTTGTGTATGGCATTAGGAAGTGTTCTAATTTAATTCTTTTACATGTATCTGTCCAGTTTTCCCAGCACCATTTATTGAAGAGGCTGTCTTTGCCCCATTGCATATTCTTGCCTCCTTTGTCAAAAATAAGGTACCCATAGGTGTATAGGTTTGTTTCTGGGCTTTGGATCTTGTTCCATTGGTCTATATTTCTGTTTCTGTGCCAGTACCATACTGTCATGATGATTGTAGCTTTTTAGTATAATCTGAAGCCAGGAAACTTGATTCCTCTAGCTCCATTCTTCTTTCTCAAGACTGCTTTGGCTATTTGGAATCTTTTGTGTTTCCATATGAATTGTGAAATGTTTTATTCTAGTTCTGTGAAAAATGCCATTGGTCATTTGATAGGGATTGCATTGAATCTGTAGATTGCATTTGGTAGTATAGTCCTTTTCACAATATTGATTCTTCCTACCCAGGAACATGGAATATCCCTCCATGTGTTTATGTTATATTTGATTTCTTTCATTAGTGTCATAATTTTCTGTGTACAGATTTTTCATCTCCTTAGCTAAGTTTATTCCTTGGTATTTATTTCTTTTTGTTACAATGGTGAATGGGATTGATTCGTTAATTGCTCTTTCTGATTTTTCATTGTTAGTATATAGAAATGCAAGTGATTTCTGTGTATTGATTTGGTATCCTGCAACTTTGCTAAATTCACTGATTAGCTTTAGTAATTTTCTGATACTATCTTTAGGGTTTTCTATGTACAGTATCACGTCATCTGCGAACAGTGAGAGCTTTACTTCTTCTTTTATGATCTGGATTCCTTTTATTTCTTTTTCTTCTCTGACTGCTGTAGCTAGGACTTCCAAAACTATGTGGACATCTTTGTCTTATTCCTGATCTTAGGGGGAATGCTTTCAGTTTTTCACCACTGAGAATAATGTTTGCTGTAGGCTTATCATCTATGGCCTTTACTATGTGGAGGTAGGTTCTTTCTATGCCCATTTTTTGAAGAGTCTTAATCATAAATAGGTGCTGAATTTTGTCAAATGCTTTTTCTCCATCTATTGAGATGATCATATGGTTTCTATCTTTCAACTTGTTAATATGGTATATCACATTGATTGATTTCCATATATTGAAGAATCCCCGCATCTCTGGAGTAAACCCAACTTGATCATGGTATATGAGCTTTTTTTTTTTTTCATTTATTTTTATTAGTTGGAGGCTAATTACTTTACAATATTGAAGTGGTTTTTGCCATACATTGACATGAATCAGCCATGGATTTACATGTCTTCCCCATCCTGAACCCCCTCCCACCTCCCGCCCTATCCCATCCCTCTGGGTCATCCCAGTGTATCAGCCCTGAGCACTTGTCTCATGCATCCAACCTGGACTGGCGATCTGTTTCACCCTTGATAATATATATGTTTCAATGCTATTCTCTCAGATCATCCCAACCTCACCTTCTCCCATAGAGTCCAAAGGTCTGTTCTATACATCTGTGTTTCTTTTTCTGTCTCACATATAGGGTCATCGTTAATATTTTTCTAAATTTCATATATATGTGTTAATATACCATATCAGTGTTTTTCTTTCTGACATATTTCACTCTGTATAATAGGCTCCAGTTTCATACAGCTCATTAGAAAGATTCAAATACATTCTCTTCAATAGCTGAGTAATATTCCATTATGTGTATGTACCATAGCTTTCTCATCCATTTATCTGTAGATGGACATCTAGGTTGCTTCCATGTCCTGGCTATTGTAAACAGTGCTTCGATTGGGGTATGTGTGTCTCTTTCAATTCTAGTTTCCTCAGCGTGTATGCCCAGCAGTGGAATTGCTGTGTCATATGGCAGTTCTATTTCCAGTTTTTTAAGGAATCTCCTCACTCTTCTCGATAGTTGCTGTACTAGTTTGCATTCCCACCAACAGTGTAAGAGGGTTCCCCTTTCTCTGCACCTTATCCAGCATTTATTGTTTGTAGACTTTTTGATTGCAGCCATTCTGACCGGCATGTGATGGTACCTCATTGTGGTTTTGATTTGCGTTTTTCTGATAATGAGTGATGCTGAGCATCTTTTCATGTGTTTGTTAGCCATCTGAATGTCTTCTTTGGAGATATGTCTGTTTAGATCTTTGGCCCATTTTTTAATTGGGTCATTTATTTTTCTGGTATTAAGCTGCATGAGCTGCTTGTATATTTTTGAGATTAATTCTTTTTCTGTTGCTTCATTTGCTATTCTTTTCTCCCATCCTGAAGGCTGTCTTTTCACCTTGCTTATAGTTTCCTTTGTTGTGCAAAAGCTTTTAGGTTTCATTAGGTCCCATTTGTTTATTTTTGCTTTTATTTCCAATATTCTGGGAGGTGGGTCATAGAGGATCTTGCTGTGATTTATGTCAGAGAGTGTTCTTCCTATGTTCTCCTCTAGGAGTTTTATAGCTTCTGGTCTTACATTTAGATCTTTAATCCATTTTGTGTTTATTTTTGTGTATGGTGTTAGAAAGTGTTCTAGTTTCATTTTTTACAAGTGGTTGACCAGTTTTCCCAGCACCACTTGTTAAAGAGGTTGTCTTTTTTCCATTGTATAGTCTTGTCTCCTTCTGAGCTTTTTGAAGTGTTGCTGAATTCTGTTTGCTAAAATTTTGTTGAGGATTTTTGCATCTATGTTCATCAGTTATATTGGCCTGTAGTTTTCTTTTTTGTGTGTTGTCTTTGCCTGGTTTTGGTATCAGGGTGATGGTGGGCTCATAGAATGAATTTAGAAGTGTTCTTTCCTCTGCAATTTTCTGAAAGAGTTTTAGGATAGGCATTAGCTCTTCTCTAAATGTTTGATAGAATTCTCCTGTGAAGCCATCTGGTCCTAGGCTTTTGTTTTTTGGGAGATTTTTGATCACAGCTTCAATTTCAGTGCTTGTAATTGAGTTGTTCATAATTTCTATTTCTTCCTGGTTCAGTCTTGGAAGAATGAACTTTTCTAAGAATCTGTCCATTTCTTCCAGGTTATCCATTTTATTGCATCTAGTTGTTCATAATAGTCTCTTATAATCCTTTGTATTTCTGCATTGTCTGTTGTAACCTCTCCTTTTTCATTTCTAATTTTGTTGATTTGATTCTTCTCCCTTTTTTTCTTGATGAGTCTGGCTAAAGGCTTGTCAATTTTCTTTATCTTCTCAAAGAGCCAGCTATTAGTTTTAGTAATCTTTACTATTGTTTCTTTCATTTCGTTTTCATTTATTTCGGCTCGGATCTTTATGATTTCTTTCCTTCTACTAATTTTTTTTTCTTCTTTTTCCAGTTGCTTTAGGTGTAAAGTTAGGTTGTCTTTTCAATGCTTTTCTTGTTTCTGGAGGTAGGATTGTATTGCAATAAGCTTCCCTCTTAGGACGGCTTTTATTGCATCCCATAGGTTTTGAGTTCTCATGTTTTCATTGTCATTTGTTTCTAGAAATTTTTTGATTTCTGTTTTGATTTCTTCAGTAACTTGTTGGTTATTTGGAAATGTGTTGTTTAATCTCCATGTGTTTATGTTTCTTACAGTTTTTTTTTTCTTGTAATTGATATCTAGTCTCATAGTGTTGTGGCCAGAGAAGATGCTTATGATTTCAATTTTTTTAAATTTACTGAGGTTTGATTTGTGACCCAAGATGTGGTCTATCCTGAAGAATGTTCCATGTGCACCTGAAAAAAAGGTGTATTCTTCTGCATTTGGATGGAATGTCCTGAAGATATCAATGAGACACATCTCATTTAATTTATCACTTAAGACTTGTGTTTCCTTCTTAATTTCCTGTTTTGATGATCTGTCCATTGGTGTGAGTGGGGTATTAAAGTCTCCTACTACTATTGTGTTACGGTCAATTCTAAGATTATCTTTTAATGTGGACTATTTTTAAAGTCTTTACTGAATTTTGTTACAATATTGCTCCTGTTTTATGTTTTTGTTTTTTTTTTGGCCAGGAGGTATATGGGCTCTTAGCTCCCCAACCAAGGATTGAAATTGCACCCCTGCTTTCCTTGTCGCTCAGTCAGTAAAGAATCTGCCTGCAGTGCAGGAAACCTGAGTTCGACCCCTGGGTCAGGAAGATCCTCTGGAGAAGGAAATGGCAACCCACTCCAGCATTCTTGCCTGGGAAATCATGGACAGAAGAGCCTGGTGGGCTGCAGTCCCTGTGGTCGCAAAAAGTTGGCAAAGTTTTTTGTTTGTTTTGGGGAACCTCCATACTGGTCTCCACAGTGCTTATACAGATTTACATTCCTATCAACCCTCTAGTAGGGTTCCCTTGTAGAACTATGACAAACCTAGGCAGCATATTAAAAAGCAGAGACATTACTTTGCCAACAAACATCCATCTAGTCAAAGCTATGTTTTTTCCAGTAGTCATGTGTGGATGTGCGAGTTGGATTATAAAGAAAGCTGAGCACTGAAGAACTGATGCTTTTGAACTGTGGTGTCGGAGAAGACTCTTGAGAGTCCCTTGAACTGCAAGGAGTTCCAACCAGTCAATCCTAAAGGAGATCAACCCTGGATATTCATCCAAAGGATTGATGCTGAAACTGAAACTTAAATACTTCAGCCACCTGATGTGAAGAACTGACTCACTGGAAAAGACCCTGATGCTAGGAAAGATTGAGGGCAGGAAGAGAAGGGGATGACAAAAGATGAGATGGTTGGATGGCATCACTGACTTGATGGACATGAGTTTGTCAAGCTCTGGGATTTGGTGATGGACAGGGAAGTCTGGCATGCTGCAGTCCATGGGATCACAAAATTAGGACATGACTGAGCAACTGAACTGGTCTGAACTGAGAGCAACCATATGATCCAGCAATCCCACTCCTGGACATATACCCAGAGAAAACTGTAATTCAAAAAAAAACACACATTTATGCCAATCTTCAGTGCAGCACTATTTACAGTAGCTGCGACAGGGAAGCAACCTAAATGTCTACTGACAGAAAAGATATGACACATATATTCAATGGAGTATTACTTGGGCATAAAAGGAACAAAATAATGCTATTTGTAGCACTGTGAATGGACCTAGAGATTATTATACCAAGTGACAATAACTCAGATAAAAACAAATATCATGTGATATCACACATATTGAATCTAAAAAATAAATGGTACATATGAGCTTATTTACAAAAGAGAGAGTCACAGATGTAGAAAACAATCTTATGGTTACCAGATAGCAAAGAGAGGGAGAGATTCCTTGGGAGATTGGAATTTACATCTGAACACTACTATGTATAAAATAGATAACTAACAAGGACCTACTGTATAACACAGGGAACTCTCCTCACTACTCTGTAATGATCTAAATGGGAAAAGGATCTAAAAAAGAGTGGATATAGGTATAAGCATAATTGATTCACTTTACAGCAGAAACTAATACAACATTGTAAATCAACTATACTCCAATAAAAATTAAAAAAACAAACAATGGAAAATGATTGGATCTTAACTTTAGGGAGGAATTGATGAGAGTTCTCTTCCAGGTAAAAGTTTTTCTTCAGGTTGTTCCTTCAACTGCAGCCTATCCCCAGTTGTTTTTCCTCCAAAATTCATTGCTCAGAGGGAAGGTGACCAATGAACCGGGTGAACAGGCTTATTAGGATTAGCTAGACCAAACTGACTCACCTTCCTAAGAATTTAAGCTAATTAAAAATAATATTCCAGCTATTGGAATGGAATATGAGAAGCTATCATGGTGGCTGAGGATCTATCCTGAGAAACCATTAATTAATTATGAGATTCATAAAATTATTATTGAGTTTGATTTGGAAATAAAATTAAGTAGTCTTATAATTTTTAAGTCATCTATAGGGTGGCCTCTTAAATTTACCAGCAGACATGCTACCGTTTTATTCAATATCTGAATCCACAGATTTTTGTCTATTCTAAAACAGTAATAATATTCAATATGAGTAAATACTTCTACTCTGTGAGGTTTGTACTCTTTTTTTCCTTCCCCCAAACACTGACAAACTTCCTGCTCTATTGAATAAATGTAAATTTCAGGAACACAGTGAAGGATTTAGGTGTGTCAGATCTGTATTTTTGGAAACTCACTATTTGGTATTCTGGACACTCCAGTTCTAATGAGTGGAGAAAGGATGTTTCCCACCACCAAGAAGTTTTCTGAACGCCAACTGGGTGTCCTACACTTCAACTCAATTCTTATATGACATACCTGGAAGTAGCACCAGATTCCACAGGCATGGGGTCAGTTCTACCATACTGCATGGCCACCACCTTCTCTCTCTCTCTCTCTCTCTCTCTCTCTCTCTCTCTCACACACACACACACACACACACACACACACACACACACTTCAGACATGAATCACAAGACCAGGCTATCATCTGTGCTTCTCACTGATTCGCCATAGATCAACATGCAATTTCAATGACCCCTCCTTGGTTTGAGGTTAATTTGTTTTAGTGGTTCACAGAGCTCAGAGATACTTTTTACTTATCCAGTTGTGAGTTGACTATAAAAGAATATGATTCAGAAATAGCCAGATAAAAGAGAGTCCCAGAACAAGGTATGGAAAAGGGCATGGAACTTCCCTGCCCTCTTTGAGTGAGATACTGTCCCCAGATCTCTGCGTGTTCACCAACCTGAAAGCTCTTGGAACTTGTCCTTTTGAGTTTTTATGGACGTTTTGTGACATGATTGATTAAAGCACTAGCCACTGATGGCTGAACTCAATCTCCAGTCCTATCCTTTCTCCTGACGTTGGAGGCTGAGGGGTACAGGGAGGAAAGTGAAAGTTCCAACCGTTTAATCAGCCTTCATAAACACACAAACGATAATGTATTAAGGACATCATTAGAAAGACAAATTCTATTGAGATAAATTTTAACTGTTTGCCATCTCTGCCTCTTGGTAATCTTAGTGTCTTTTACATAATTCATGTTCAAGTGAGACAATGTAATTTTAATAATAAATCACAGAATTGGATGTGTGTTAGCAACCTGGGAAGAAAAAACAATTTCCCCAAGTAGCAGCCAGAAGCGCTCCCTCCAAAGAGGACACAGGAATCTTTGCTGGGGAATTTGAGCAGCCCCAGAGGAAAGATCTAAATATGCCAACACCAGGATTTCCACTAGGAAATGTTCCAGCCAAATGTACAGGCCAAAGTTGAAGAGCCTCATCAGCTCCCAGAGCTTCCATTTGGGTTCTTAATGTACCGCTCTTAAATGTGAGCAAAAACATAAGCAAAAAAACAGGTAGGAAAAAAAGAAAGAAAATGTGATTTAAGCAGAGAGAAGGAAAAAAATCATTAAAATAGCATAAATCTCATTGGAGCAAAAAGAAGTTATTGCGTTCATAAACTAAAATGAATGCTTTGAAAAAGTAACATTCAAGGACTAAAAGAGAGATTTTTACAATTGAAAATATAAGAGCAGAAATGAAAAATTGAAAACAAGACTTGGAATATAGTTAGCAATTCTCTCTTGTGTGTGTGTTCTTAGTCGCTCAGTCATGTCTGACTCTTTGCCACCCTATGATCTTCTCGACCCAGGGATTGAACTGGGGTCCCCAGCATTGCAGGCAGATTCTTTACCAGTTGGGCTACCAGGGAAACTCAGCAATTTCCCCATAAATTAGGGCTCAAAAGTCAATAAATTGGAAATGGGGGGGGGGGGGGAAGCAGTTAAAGAGAGCTGAAAAAATTTTCCAAGAAGAAAAGTGCATAGAGAGGATAAAATCATGAATAAAACAATTTTCAAAAGATGAGCAAATCTAGAGAATATGAGTTCCCACTCAAAAGGGCTTCACACTTAGAGTGCCTAACATAATGAACAGAAACAGTCAATCAATGTACATTCCTGGGAAATGAGAGGAATACTGACAAGGGGGAAGCTAGGTTTCAAAGACAAGATCAAGAATTTGAATGATTTTAGTCATTTCTGAGCCTAGAAGACAGTGGAGAAATACCTTAACAATTTTGAAAGGCACTATTTCTAATCTAGTATTCTATACGTTGCCAAACTATTAAGTGCAAAGATGATATTAAGTGCAAAGAGAATATTCACAATGCAAATTCTCAGAAAAAGTTCCACATGCGAAGCTTTATTAGGAATATGACAGAAGATATACTTCCACCCAAGCAGGAGGCAAAGAAATAAATACTTTCTTCACCCCAAACAGAAGATGGGATCCAGGAGAAAGGAGATCCTACAAAAGAGAGGTAAAGGGAATGGATGTGATAGTGAAGAGTGTCCAGGACCAGAGGTGGTCATGGAGAGGAATCAGTTCAGATTGTAGCAAGTTGGAAGATCCCAGGAAAGTTATTTTTCAGTAAGAAGAGAAAAGAAGTTTATTATAGAACAGAAGGAGCAGTTGGGGTTAAATTAGTGAAGATTATATAAATGAATAAATAGAACTCGAAAGAGATAAAATATTAGCTCAAAGTAAAAATGTTGTACAAAAACAAAAAGTGATCCAGAGAGTCCGTCCACAATGCAGGAGACCTGGGTTTGATCCCTGGGTTGGGAAGATCCTCTAGAGAAGGGAAAGGCTACCCACTCCAGTATTCTTGCCTGGAGAATTCCATGGACAAAGGAGCCTGACATGCTACAGTCCATGGGGTCATGAAGAGTTGGACACAACTGAGCAACTTTCATAGTATGCTGGATTCAGTCCTAAAAAACAAAACAAAATTTCACTTTTGCTAAATTGAAAGGATGTGTGTTTTTGTGTGTGTTAAGTGTAGAGAAAAGGTTGAGAAAAGATATGTCCTTATCTTTCCAAAAAGGGACTCGACAGATAATTTCAATGAGAAAATGTGGAAAGTAGAAACATGAATAAAACATGTTACATGGAGATGCAGAGGTAAATTCCAAAATATCAAATTGAAAAATTCCAAGTGGCTGCCACTTGGAGGCAGAAAGTGGGATGGTTGAAGCTGATTGTGCCAATATTTTTGTAAATAGCAATCTCAAATAAAGGCAGGAAAGGAAAAGGAAGTAAAAATAGAAGAATTTGGAAACTATAACAAAACAAAATGCTGCGCCTTTTTCTATGGCGTGAATATGTAGAAACAAAGTTATATCATATTTGTAAATAGAAGACTTTAAAAATTCAATATATACATAAAGGAATAATGCAAGCCCCATTCACCTAGGCAACCTAGGCGAAGCTTCACCTAGGTTAAGGAGCTGTTAAGTATCCTCACCCAGCTATAGTGAAGATACTGACGGCGGCTTTTGGACATGTGTTAGGAGGGAAACAATCCTTACTGTTGCTTTAGCTTCATCATTATAGAATCATACTTCTTTTCCTTTTACAAATATGCTAAAGATACAGAAATTTTCTCTTACTACTATAAATACTACTCTCCTCTCTTTGCCTTTCATATGACAGTGACATGTTTTCCAATGATCACAGTGATTTGTGTACTTGAATAGGTACTTTTATTTAATTGCCTGATTCTGTTCATGATGCTTCTTTTTAAAATTAGATTAGCTTTCTCATTTGAGGGGAATTTTCATGTTCTATACATTTCACTCTTTTGGGAATATCAAGTATTAGAAAATTACAGTCTTCCTATTTTATTGTAGACATGGGCTTTAGAACATGACTAGACAGATTGAAAATATTAGCTCTGCCACGCAGTAACTGTGCAACTCTGCTCAGATTTGTTGTCTTTCTGAGTTTCAGGTTCCTCATTCTAAAATGGCAATTATAATTGCCTACATTGTAGGAGTTTTGCAAGATAATAATTTGTATAGCATACTAAGTACTCAAATGATTACTATTGCTATTGCTTTAGGTTAGCTGGGAAAGGAAAACAAATATATCTTATTATATCCAAATTTTCTAAAAGATATTTCAAATTGATGTAGGTTGTGTTCTTTTTTTTGACATAAGATACAGTGGAATAGTATTGGGGTGTCCTTATTGAACTGCAAACAGCCTATTTCCTGTTTTCCACGGAACTCCTTTGGGGATGTTTTAGAACAGCCAGAGTGGCATATTGGTGGTGTTAAAGGGTATGAAGTATTGATTTTGAATTACATTAAATGCAGTTTTCTTTAAACAGGGGACCTCCTGCCCGCATGCCTTCTAGGTACACTCCTTGCATAAAGACAAAAATCTCCACAAAATATTGAGAGATAGAAGTGGGGAAGGGTCCATTTGTATGGGATGATTACATCTTTTACCTGTGTAACTACATGTAAACGAAGAGAAAACTAAAGCTCCTTAAATCTAGATTTTGCTATTAAGGATAAATGATGCAAGCAGAAAGCTGAAGACCCTAAGCTATCAGAAAAATCTAAGTCTCATTAGTCATTTAAGAAATAAATCACAAGTAGATCACAAGAAAAAGGCTCTCGTCTCTGAGAGACGAGCATACACAGTGAGCATACACTTTGAGCATCTTCTCCATTAGCGAGAGCATCACTGATGAACAAGTTCTTGGTGCACTCAGTATAACCATGTAGTATTGATCATATATCTTTAAACCGAGGCTGTGGGGCTCCAGCAGAGGGCATGATTCACAAAACCTGCAGCAGGGGAAGTTTTCTCTGTTATATCTATCTATTCATTTGCCTGTCTATCTACCTTTCGATATACTTGTCTATCTATCTAACAATCTATTGTCTATCTATCTAGAAATGGATCTGAAATTTCTAGCTCCCCTACCTTTTGCAGTGAGTTCAGTCTGGTAGTTGGCAATGCAAGCAAATATAACATACTTCATGCTTTTTACCCTGGAAGATGGCAGTCAGAAACAGGATGCTGGCTTTCCACAGAGAGATTAATTATTGAATTAAGTGTTTTAAAATATTGACTGAAAAATGATTCTTTTGTTAAATTGTTTTTCTTTAAAATACTTGGATATGTTTCTTTCTTTATGGATATGAGCTGCCTTATTGAGTCCAGAATGTTTAGGGGGGGGAATCAATTTTTTAATGCCAAATTAGCAATCTATCTTAGGAAGGAAAAGTGACTGCAGTGAGAAAGCACCCAGAGCTTGATAAGAGTTCTTAATAATGAATTCTAAACACCACACACACTCAAACCCAATCACTGAATAATAATTAGCTTTGCTTCTCAGGCAAGTATCTTAAAATACATATGTTGTACTTTAAAAATATTCTCAGTGTCAAAATAGTCAAGGAATGTGAGGAAACTGGAGAAGGAATGGAGGGACCAAAGTCCATCAGCAGGATGTCTTTATCTCCTCAAAATCTCCTGACCTCAGAGCAGTTTCCATACAAATGTCCCTCTGCTGGGTGAGGTCAGCCCACCCTCTCTCCTCCACCGAACATCCAGGTTCAAGTGAAGCTAAATGTCATGATGACTGGAAGAAAAATGTCCCTGTTAGCTCTCTCTCACTTTCTGACTCAAGATCCCACCTTTTGGTTTTGATGTTTCTGAAAAAGGTGGGTTTGAGTTTTCAGCTTTACCTTTTATTTGGCCCTTAGCCCTGAATCAGTTCTGTTGTATTAATACATAGGAGGCTGCAGATATCAGCTTAGGTTGGATAACATAACATATTGAAGGCAAATGATACTTTTAATAGTGACTTTTGACAATGCTATTAATGAGTGATGAAAAACAACAGTGTGCAAACAGAAAAAGGAACAAAAATAAAGGAAAAATACATGAATGGAAAGGTCAATAGGCTAGATATGTTTCAACTGAGGTCCTAGATCTTAATTAAAAAAAAATCCATCTCAACTAATTTTGGGTTGCACCTCACAGGCCTGTAACTCCTGCACTTGCCCAGCTTTAAGACTGAAGAAAGAGCTCAGAGTTTGTAACAGAGATGTCTGTTACATCTACCTTTAAAGCAGCAGTCCCCAACCTTTTTGGCACCAGGGACTGGTTTTGTAGAAGACAATTTTACCATGGAAGCGGGTGGGGGGATAGTTTCGAGATGATTCAAGCATACTATATTTAATGTATACCTTGTTTCTCTTATTATTACATCAGCTCCTCCTCAGATCATCAGGCATCAGATCCTAGAGGTTGGGGACCTCTGGTTTAGGGGATGGGGGATCTCATAAGTCTGAAACAGGGTCCTAGAGCTACATCCCACCACGTGCAGCCCCGGACATGGTGGCAGTGTTCTTCCCTGCAGGGGCAGGGGGAAGAGGAGAATGCCCATCATAGGGGAGCTTAAGTCAGGAGGGCCCATTAGGGAAGGCAGCAGTTTGATAAGAAACTGCTGATTTGATAATCCTTACCACCTGTTGAA
Source organism: Muntiacus reevesi (assembly GCF_963930625.1). Taxonomy (NCBI): domain Eukaryota; kingdom Metazoa; phylum Chordata; class Mammalia; order Artiodactyla; family Cervidae; genus Muntiacus; species Muntiacus reevesi. The sequence continues at coordinate 35,866,776 of NC_089254.1, read as the reverse complement.
GAAGACTCTTGAGAGTCCCTTGGACTGCAAGGAGATCCAACCAGTCCATCCTAAAGGAGATCAGTCCTGGGTGTTCAGTGGAAGGACTGATGCTGAAGCTGAAACTCCAATGCTTTGGCCACCTCATGCGAAGAGTTGATTCATTGGAAAAGACCCTGATGCTGGGAGGGATTGGGAGCAGGAGGAGAAGGGAACGACAGAGGATGAGATGGCTGGATGGCATCACTGACTCGATGGACATGAGTTTGAGTAAACTCCGGGAGTTGGTGATGGACAGGGAGGCCTGGTGTGCTGCAATTCATGGGGTCGCAAAAATGGACACGACTGAGTGACTGAACTGAACTGAACTGACCCACCTGTTTGATAAGGGCAGTTGCTAGCTGGAGCCTGAGGCAAGCATGTAGAAGGTCAGGCTCCTGTGTAAGGTGTAGGGGAAGCAGGCAGTGGCCAAACAGGGGATACAGAGAGCTAGAGAACAGCTGTCTGTGTGACCTGACCACAGTTATGTATCTGAATGAATCTAGGTCCTGGGACTTTACATTTACCTTGGCAGCAGATACGCCTTCACTTTCCATTTTAAGCGAGTACCAAACAATTGCAGAAGCAGTGACTCAGCATTCCTTTGAAGAGTGTACTACGGAGAAATTTTAAGCTCTGCTAAAAGTCTGCTGCACCATCATTAAAAGCCAGCATTAAAATTCAGGGACCAACAGCATGTTTACACCAGGCTCAAACTTTTTTTTCATTCCTTTAAAAGAACATCAAGGACTTCCCTGGTGGTACAGTAGAAAAGAATCTGCCTGACGATGCAGGGGATACAGTCTCTGCTTGTTTACTTAGCCTACCCTCAGCTGGTCCAAGATTTTCTCAGAACTGTTCTGTGGTCTAAGGCTCTCTTCCTTCCCCAGCCTTCCTTTTCTTCTCTGTCTTCATTGTTGTCAGCCTTTCATCTCAACCTGAAGGCTTTCCCTGCCTGCTTCTCCTCCCTATTGCCTTATCCTTCACAGGAAACACCCCAAATCCCTGGCACATCTGGTCTTGTCCGAGGGTCTACACCAGATATCTTCTTCTTGGAAGATCCAAAGTGACACAAATTGTACAGTGTGCTGTGAGGGCAGAGTGGAGAGATGTGGTTTGGGGTTGGCAAGTGAGACCTCACCCTGAGTGAAGTGCAAGGCAAAGAAGATATGAAAGTGTTAGCTCAGTTGTATCCAAGTCTTTGCCACCCCATGAACTGTATCACCCACCAGACTCCTCTGTCCCTGGGATTTTCTAGGCAAGAATACTGGAGTGGGTTGCCATTTCTTTCTCCAAGGGGTCTTTCCCACCCAGGGATCGAACTTGAATCTCCTGCATTGCAGGCAGATTCTCTACCATGCGAGCCATCACAGTCCTTGCAGTCGAGTGGGAGCCAAACTGCTGATGACTTCATGAGTGGCAACCCAGGAAAATGTCCCTATGGAGAGGACTGTCCTTGCTGGTCTAATGATTAAGGCATTTTAAACAACTGTTTAGTACTAAATTAAACTGAGGCCTTATAGAAGGACAATGGTAAATTGAGGGCAGTTAACAAATAATTTAAGTGTGACAGTTGGAGGACTGCTAGGGTAGTCTACGTAGAAGCCTTTGTCTCTTGCTTTGGAAGGGCAGATGCAGTAGCAGAGTTGACCCAGATTTTGTATTTAGAACTGCAGAGCTCCAGAGATGTTTAAAAGTGCAGCAGAGACAGTACTGATACCCTAAGGTCAGAGCAGTGGTTGGGAAAATGTGAACCCTGGAAATGCTGACCGAGATGGCCTTAAAGCTCCTCTCACCTTAATTAAACTTTAGATAGACTTCTTCCTGTCTCTAAGCTCCTGAACTCTCTTTCTTTGGAACATTCCCTTTAGAAAATGTGCAATTATACATTTTTTGCCCTTTTCAGATGTAAATCCTTTTAAAAACCTCTTGACTGCTTTACAATTCAGGAAGGTCTTTCTGGGATGACCTGGGAGCCATCCTTTTCAAATCTAATCATCAGGAAAGCTAGTACATCATTCCCCAGGCTCTGTTGGAGGGTAGGAACTGAAGTTTCATAGGCACCAATTATACAGATGGCCTAAAAACAGAGAAAAACACATGTGAACTCAGGAATAACTCAACGTGCTAGACACATCCTACTGGTCAATGAGTGCCCCTGACATCCTCCAGCATGCTTCCATAGCTCACCCTAGAGCTTGAAAACCCTCCTACCGTTTGTTTCCATAGAGTTGATGTTAGGCCGAGTTCTGGCCTCTCTCCTCTATTTCAATAGCCCTGAACAAAGTTTTCTTGTGCAACTTTTTGTTTTAACAACATCCCTGAGAAGAGTAGCTCTTCAGGTCCCTCTGACCGTGGGGACTGGCCAGGGGAATGAGACTTCCCCTCTCATTAAGGAGCTAGCACTTCTCCTGTAGGAAAAGGCTGCAAGACAATAGGTGCCCTTCTCCAGAGTTTCCCTCTCCCAATCCTGGCTACAAGGGTGCTGATTATGATTAAATTCTAGCACCATCTAATGAGAGACATAGTGAACTTGATAAGGAAGGAATGAGATTATGCACCGAGGAAGCTTTCAGTGGTAGCCAAGGGAATGCCCGTAGGGTGAGGTTTTGAGGGTGTTTGATCAGGGGCCAGAATTAAGAACTGAACAAAAGCAATATATTGACTTGGCAGCATTTTCCTGGAACATTTGATTTTACACCTGGGTAAGGGCCCCAGAGAAAGGAACACCACTAAGAGTAACTCTTAGAAGCTAAGAATACGATGATTCACGCTGAACCAAGTACAAATGCCTCTATTGCCTGACAGGTTGTAGAGGAAGAAGATGATGACTCAGGAATGTGGGCCTGATGGAATTTTTATGAGGTCAGAAGGCCCAATAGAGAATCCCAGCATTTAGGGGAATGCAGCATTCAGCAGGGTAGTCAGCATTCAGCATTGGTAGGGGTTCAAGCATCCATGAGAAGTTCAGTGACAGCTCATCCCAGAGCAACAGGGCAGAAACTAGGAGGAGCGCTCACAGAGCTGGTCTGATCAGTAACCATGAGAATGACAAGCCCTGAAGTAACTGAGTCTCGGGGGCGATGTTTAACTGCCAGAAACAAGGGGTCCATAGAACTGGGGCCATAGACAAAAGGGACTGGCCCTTCAGGGAGTTATGGAGATTGCCAGTAAAACATGACACCAGCACACACAAAATAGGTAGCCAAGAAGTGTGCTGTTTGACATCTATGATCAGAAGCAGGCTAGAATGGAGGAACAGGAAACTGAAGGCTATTGTCTCAATAAAAACTCACAATTCTCTGCTCAGTTCTCAAACCTAAAACAACCCTGAGATCCAGAACTTTCTGACCGAGGAGATGACATGTGCGCAGGAGGAACAAGCCTGTACCACCACAGCAGGTATACTCTGCTCTGAGTCCCCTAATCCTCCCCCAAAGAGACTGATAGTCATTTACTCATGTGATTTAATGTACTGGGGAGAGGGAAACAACCAGAGGACTCTAAGACACAGAGTCTGAGTTGACACTGATACCAGGAGACTCAGTGTATCATCATGGTCCTCCAGTAACAGTGGGAATCACAGGAGTCATGGAATAAATGGAATCCTGCTAAAGTCTGGTTCAGAGTGGATCCACGGTGACAACAGACATAACTGGCTGTCATTTCTCTGCCTCCAAATATATAACTGAGTTGTCAGTTGGAGGCTGGAGTGTTCTTCATTTTGAATCCTTGAATTTATTGGAAAGACCAAGTGGAAGACTCCAAAATTATTTCCTTCTCCCTCCTCCCAGCCAAGATAGTAAATCAAAGCATCCCTGGAGAATAGGAAGAGATAGTGGAAATTAGCATCACATTAGGGAACTAAAGGATGCCTGACCCTAACTTCTTTATTCTGGCCCTCAGAGAAAATGAATGGATTGTGGAGAATGACTGTAGCCTACTGTAAACTGAGGCATGTAACAGCTCTGGTCATGGTTGCTATGCTACATGTGGTATTATTGATAAATGCTGACCAATAAGGATTCAGGTGCATGGTACACAGACATGGGTTTTACAAATGTACTTTAAAAAATCTTTGTTTTGATCAGAAAAGATCAGAGAAAAGCCGCATTTGTGTGGAATAGACAAAAATATTTACTTATAGTTTTCCCACAGGATTACATTAACTCTCCCACTGTCATAATATATTCAAAAGGAATCTAAATCATTTGGACATGTCACAGATTACCGCATTATTGGATTGATGCAATTACATTGATAAAAAACTGGTAAAAAACTGGTAGCTAGTACATTGGAGGCCTTGTTAAGACACATTTTAAAGAACAGCTGTTTCTGTCAAGCATTCAGTGGTCTAGTGGTCAGGGATATTTGTAATATCCCCTGAAGGGTAAAAGACAAAATTACTAGTTCCTATAGTAGAGAAGAGACCACAACACTTGGTAGGACTCTGGGGGCTTTGGCTAGAAAACATTGTGCACATAGAAATACTGCTATAGCCCTTAAGTCCAGTGATGTGGAAGGCTTCCAGTTTTGAATAAAGTCCCAGAGTAGAAAAGGGTTCTCAAGAAGAAAAAGGTTCTGCTGCAGGCTATGGTACTGGTGATTCTACTACTTGGGCCATATCATCTAACAGGTTCTATATTGTTAGAAGTGTCAGTGGTGAGAAAAGATGGAATCCAAGCTTACAGCAAACACTAGTGAGAGAATCCTAATGCCTACTATGGGGCTTCTGGAACAAGACCATGTCATCTGCAGTGGAGATTGCCACTTCATTAGAGAGTCATCTTCTGGCATGATACTTGGCCAAGGGGCACCAAGTGGGAATTGCCCATTATGAGTTGAGCTATTTTAGACCCACAACATCATAAAGCAGAAGGCTCAGCAGTGTCCATCTTAAGTCAGAAAAGATGCATTTGAGATTGAAATTAAGAGCATGGACAAGCTGCATGAGCGGGTGGCCCAGACTCTATGTCTTTCACTAGTGCCCCTTTGTAGATGAATTTTCTATGAGCAATTGAAAAAAGGAGGAAAAGGCCTAAGTTTGATTTCTGAATGGGTGGGCTCAGTATAGGTATGCAAACTGAATCTGGATAAACGTGGGGATGGCAGTGCTTCTTGATAATAGTGGAGACAGAAAAATCTTCCCAGTAGGTGCAGGGGCAAATGGAGAATATGATCACCTGTTCTTTGTATAAGTAGAACTGACCTTAAGGGAGAATACATGTTTATTTCTGTACATGTGCTAATGGCCTAGTAGAATGGTCAGGGGTATGAAAGGAGAAGACCAGAAGATCAGAGACGAGAAGTTCTGGGATCGCTATGGATGGATACGTGGGAGTTGGCTGTTGCAAGTGTAATGTTTGAACATGTTAATGCCTAACAGAAAGCATCCACCAAAGAGGCACTGAACAATGAATTAGACAAAATGATTTGGCCAACTGACAGTGGTCCCTTTGTCAGTGACCCGTCTAGAACTGGCTTTTAGGGCACATGAATGGAAGAGCCACAGGCCCCACACTGGTATTTCTTGATCATGAGCAGGGATTAAATAATGTTTATGCTCACTGCTTTGTCTTTTAATTGTCCCATTTTAATTTAATGTCTTTTAATTTGTCTTTCTATTGTGCTTAAAATCCAGAAACAAAGAATTATAATAATTATACAAACAAGTCATGAGGTTTACAAGGAAATTACCAATACCAAAATTATGTAGCAAGATAGGATTTGATGAGAAACACAGTAAATTCCACAGAGAGGGAGTTCTTACTTTACTGATTACACCTATTTAGATTCAGATATTGACTCAGACTGCATAAAAATCTTTTAAAATGTGGCTCTGCTGCTGCTGCTAAGTCGCTTCAGTCGTGTCCGACTCTGTGCGACCCCATAGACTGCAGCCCACCAGGCTCCCCCGTCCCTGGGATTCTCCAGGCAAGAACACTGGAGTGGGTTGCCATTTCCTTCTCCAATGAGTGAAAGTGAAAAGTGAAAGTGAAGTCGCTCAGTCAAGTCCGACTCTTAGCGACCGTGTGGACTGCAGCCTACCGGGTTCCTCCGTCCATGGGAGTTTCCAGGCAAGAGTACTGGAGTGGGCTGCCATTGCCTTCTCCGTAAAATGTGGCTAATAATAGTGATTTTGGGAGCGGGATTTACATAAAATGGGAGCAAGTGAATCAGCAGAAAGGTTTTGTTTAAAATGCAATTGTGTTCTCAATTTTGTTACATCCAAGGGGAACCTTGGGATTATGTATCATTGAACCCTTTAGTCAGGGAAAATAAGGCTTTGAGAAAGGATACAGTATCATGGCACCAATTAGTGATAAAACTATGGTTAGAATCCAGCTATTCTGAAAGTCTAGTGTTTTTCCACTAAGTCATATAGTTTCCTGTATTTAGAATAAGTTACTTGAAAATACTGTGGTTATGTACGTAAGACTCATATTCCTTGAAATAACTGCTCTCTTAATCTGTCTTAATGAAGGCCCTGAAGAAGTCCTGCATTTGTTTCATTCAAAAGAAGAATTAAAAATACAGCTTGAGAAAATGGTGATAATACTTTGTACAAAAAGTAATAACAGGTTGAAAATTCTCCAATTATGAACTTACCTCAGCTATTTTCTTACATATTTAATGCTAAATATTTTTTTTCAAAATGTAAATAATGTATTCTACCCCTGAACACTCTTTTTTGATGATCATGCACCATCTTGAGATTGTAGATTTTTCTATCCTACACTTAAGTATTTCATTTAAAATTTTAACTTGCTTTTGGTCAGTTTAATGACAATAGCTCACTTTCAGGATTATTTCCATTGCAGATTCTCAACTTCAGATTATTTCTGGAGCATTAGCCAATCAGCATTTCACATTGATTTTTTTTTTTAGCTTTTTTTTTTTTTTCTTTCTCAGATTCCTCATCAATGCAAGTATTTTCATCACTGAGGTGATAATTTGGAGATCACAGGGTGACAAAAGTTTATCTGAGAATAATTTTCTCCTCCTCTATTACAAAGTCAATAGTTTTTTAAAACAGATTTTTTTTATCATGCAAAACATATTTTGTGTAAGAGTGAACATTTGTAAGAAAAAAGGTCTACTTGTCTAAGATTTGACTGAATGCTAGAACCAGAAAGTAAGTCTAACGTAAAGCCAAGAAGATTTAAATGATTTTCTCCCTCTCCTATTCTTTAAAATACTGACATTCATGAAAGTCTTTTACTGTTATATCAACACCATCCTGGGTCCAAGTGCTTTCTCCTTCTTGCTTTCCGCACCACAACTTCTGACAAGCCATCCCCTCACTCCTAGCCCTCCTTGTTTTAAAGTCTGAGAGGGACGTAGTTCTCTATCAGTGTTTCTCCTTCCGTCCACCTGGTATTTCTGTTCTCTTTCCAGGGAAAAGGAAAGCGTGTCTGAGTGTATGTGTCTATGTGTGTTTCTGTGTATGTATGTGTGCCTGTGTGCATGTTATCTCTGTGTGTCTATGTGTTTCTGTATGTGTGTTTCTGTGTGTTTGTGTGTGCCTGTGTCTGTCTGTATGTCTGTTTGCATGTGTGTCTCTCTGTATGTGCACTTGCATGTATATCTGTGTGCAAGTGTGTGACTGTGTATATCTTTGTGTGTCTGTGTATATATATGTGCATGTGTATTTCTGTGTGTGTGTGTGTGTGTGTGTGTGTGTGTGTGTAGGGTTTGGGGGGTGAGTGAGAAGTAAGTAGGTAACCAAAGTGGCCTTAACATTTCATCCATCTCCATCTAGCTTTAGACAGGCTTCTTCTGTCTCTGAATTCCCTTGTAGCTCAAAAGGTAAAGCATCTGCCTGCAATGTGAGAGACCTGGGTTCGATCCCCGGGTCAGGAAGACACCCTGGAGAGAGAAATGGCAACCCACTCCAGTACTCTTGCCTGGAAAATTCCATGGACAGAGGAGCCTGATAGGCTACAATCCATAGGGTCTCCAGGAGTCAGACACCACGGAGCGACTTCACTTTCACTTTTCTGTCTCTAGGCCCCTGACTTCCCTTTCCTTAGAGCTTACTTTAATTTTAATTTCTTTTTTAAAAAGTTTTAATTTCTTAATATAATCTTGGTATATAAAAATACATATTTAATGGGTAAGATTCAATGAGTCTGGACATGTACAAATATGGAAACCACCACCAAAATCAAAATAATAAACATAATTCATTGCCTCCAAAATTTCCTCATGTCTCCCTTTTTAGGAGATAATAATACCTAACATGAACTTTACCCACTCATATTTTCAAGCGCACAATTCAGTATCATTAAGTGTAGGTACTACACTGTACAGCAGATTTCTAGAATTTACTCATCTTGCACAACTGAAATTTTATACCAATAGAATAATAATTCCCTGTGCAAGTGGGGGAACCAGACAAAAATTACTTGCCATAGTTCAAGTATGAGAGAGAACCAGAAAAACAACAGGATGAGTTTTTTTCAATGACCTGATTTTGAGGGAAAGATAATAAGAAAAGATGTTGTCAAGGATGTTGTCCATTTTCTTGGTATGCTTTGGCAATAGGAATCACTGCAAAGTTTCAGAAGGGATATGTTACAGTCAGATACAGATTTTAGAAAGGTCTCAGATGACTGTGCAGGGATCCATTTGAAGGAGAGGAGGTGGAAAACTATAAAGATGCCACGATGGGAATCCAAATAAGAGGTGATAGGGTTTAATGAGGCATAACTGCATTAAATATTCTAGGCAGCAATAATTCATTTAGTCTGCAAGTCACCTATTAAAAAGAAGTAATTCAGTAGTGTATGACTTTCCTTTAAATTCTACAGCAGATATGAGTAGTCCCTTTAAGGGAATATTGGAACCACTCAAAAGCTCTAATCAGTTGACAATAATAACTTCTTGAATTTCAGAGGTAGAATAGAAAATTAAATTCTCCAGTTCAAGAGAATAAAGCTGGCCCCCACATAGAAAACTTTTCTTCATTGAAAGCAGAAATGTCATCTGAACCTTATGAGGTCAATTTGAGCTTGATAAAGTATTACACAGGGAATGAAGGAAAATTGGTCAATTTTGAAAAGAATCAGTTATTATCTCTGGTTCAGCTATATTTTAAAAAACTTTTATGTGCAATTCTGTATGTTTTGAATAAAATGGTAATCTCTTATTTTTGAAACATTCTTTGAAGTATAGAGACTAAAATATGTTTAGAAATATATTATATGCAAAATTTTCAATTGATAAATAAAAGGCACCCTGCTGGAATCATAATACTTATTTTAGAAGCATCATTATTACCAAATTAGAATTTATGGCAGCTCATGCAGTCTGATTCTGATACCATATAAATCTCTTTCCAGCTCTTTACAGATGTAAGCTATGCTTGGGAAATACAGTTTCTCAGTATTTTTGAAATAAGCAATGTGTTTTCACAATACTTGTTTACAATATTCCCTTAGCCTTAACATTTAGTCTCTCAGTTCAACTAGCAAATTCTATTCCCCTTCTAAGGTTTTACTCATGGGCCCCTACAATTTCTCTTATTTTCCTAGGAAGAATTATTCTTAGTTAATTTTTTACACGTTTCTTTTCCCCAATCCAGACGGCTTTCATTTTTCTTCCCTCCTTAACAACTATGCCTTCTAATGTCTGGCATTTCAAGTCAACTTGCCTGAGACCTGCAGTTCCTTGCACGTCTATTTTTTGTCTAATTCACCTAATTAAATATACAGTGTCTATTCTCTTACAAATAAGCCAAGTCAAGGCTGAGGAAAGCTGTATGGCAAGGAAGTTCGGTGTCACTACGGGTTGTCACTAAGCTCAAAAGGACCCTCAATATAATACTTCTTCCTTCTCTCCCTGCCTACTTCCTCTATCACTCATTTCCAGGACTATATTAAACCTCATTTAATCTTCAAATATTTAACCTCTATTCATTTCCTCTTCACTGTTAAGCAGACAACCTCATATCTCACTGAGAAAAACACAGCCATCGGGAGGAAAAGCCACCACTTCCTATTAAACTTTCAATCTGTCTACTTCTGTACTAATGATCTCTTTTTCTTTAGTTTCATTAGGGCAGTAGTTTTAAACTTTGGCTCCACATTGATAATAGCATCTGGGGAGTTTTCAGAAAATACTTCTGCCTAGGCTCAAACACCAGAGATGGTGGTTTAAATAGTCTGGGTTGGAGCCTGACTGTGTTTTTGAAATCTCTTCAAATGATTCTAATGTAGTTAGGGTTGGGAACCAATCTTTAAAAATGTTTAGATTCTATCTTCTCAAATCTACTCTGAATATATGCTATTTTCTCTGAATATATACAAATTCATTCATTCCTTCTTTTCTATATGTAGAGGGAGTGTAGAGAATCACCCCCTTTCCTCTTAAAAATGAAACCAAATTGACCAGCTAACCAACCAAGCAACTTAAGAAAATTTCTCTGTCATACCTGTGGTGAGGAGTTTTCTGTATCAGCTTAGCTAGGCTGTGGCAGCCAGTTACGCATCCAAACATGACTGAGCACATTTCTGTGATGGCATATTCTGTAGAGATAGTTAACATCTCTACACAGCTGACCCTAATTAACGTGATTATCTTCAATTACCTGAGTAGGCTGATTTCATCAGCTGAAAGTCTGAAAACCTTCTCAAAACCTTAGGCTCCAAAATGGAGAAATTCTACCTGTGGTCTGCAGTGTCCATTTTCATCCAAGTTTCCAGCCTACGCTTGATACAATCCAGAGGTCTAAAAAGAATTAAATATTAAAAAAAAAAAACAAAACCAAACACACACACACACACACACACACACACACAAACCACACCTGATTCAGGACTTCTCTGGTGGTCCAGGGGTTAAGAATTTGCTTGCCAATGCAGGGGACACAGGTTCAATCCCTGGTTTGGGAAGATTCCACGAGTTACAGAGCCACTAAGCCCAGTCGCCACAACCTGAGCCCTAGTGAGCATGTGCTCTAGAGTCTGTCCATGAGAGCTGCAACTACTGCAGCCCGCGCTCCTAGAGCCCGCATTCTGTGATAGGAGAAGCCACTGAAATGAGAAGCCTGCAAACCACAACAAAAAGTAGCTCCTGCTCGCATCAGCTAGAGAAAGCCCAGGCACAGCCACAAAGATCCAGGACAGCCATACATAAATAAACAAGCAAGCAAGCAAGCAAACTGGTTCTGCCCCATCATTCCACTCAAATGGCCTGCACATGTTGTAAATAACCTTGTTTTGCAAACACATTTTCCAAATGGCTATTCAGTTGACACAGGCTTGGGAAGTTCAGGCTTTGTTTTTTTTTTTTTTTTTTTTTTTTTTTTAATATTATTTTATTAGTTGGAGGCCAATCACTTTACAACATTTCAGTGGGTTTTGTCATACATTGACATGAATCAGCCATATAGTTACATGTATTCCCCATCCCGATCCCCCCTCCCACCTCCCTCCCCACCCGACTCCTCAGGGTCCTCCCAGTGCACCAGGCCCGAGCACCTGACTCATGTATCCCACCTGGGCTGGTGGTCCGTTTCACCAGGCTTTGTTTTTTACAGCTCTGCTTTGCCTACTGTCTTAGATATGAAGTGTCCATTCCTGCATGAGTAACCTTGTCTCAGTATTATGTTCAGTTGTTGAATTTGTAAATCCACATGTTGAATTCTATCAAATGTTTTCTACCATCTTATGATTTTACACTAATGTAACTCATTTCCCAATATGAAATAATCTTGCATAACTGGGATAATTGAACAAGGTCATAAGTCTATCACGTTTATACATTGCTAGACTGGGTTTGTTAAGTTTTGACTTTTGATACTGAAAGAGCCTCTTAATGTAAGTGAGACGTGAGTGAAAAAGTTGGCTTAAAACTCAACATTCAGAAAATGAAGATCATGGCATCTGGTCCCATCACTTCATGGCAAATAGATGGGGAAACAACGGAAACAGTGAGAGACTTTATTTTGGGGGGCTCCAAAATCACTGCAGATGGTGACTGCAACCATGAAATTGAAAGACGCTTGCTCCTTGGAAGAAAAGCTATGACCATCCTAGACAGTATATTAAAAAGCAGAGACATTACTTTGCCAACAAAGGTCCATCTAGTCAAAGCTATGGTTTTTCCAATGGTCATGTATGAATGTGAGAGTTGGACCATAAAGAAGGCTGAGTGCTGAAGAATTGATGCTTTTGAACTGTGGTGTTGGAGAAGACTCTTGAGAGACCTTTGGACTGCAAGGAGATCCAACCAGTCCATCCTAAAGGAGATCAGACCTGGGTGTTCATTGGAAGGACTGATGCTGAAGCTGAAACTCCAATACTTTGGCCACCTGATGTGAAGAACTGACTCATTGGAAAAGACCCTGATGCTAGGAAAGATTGAAGGCAGGAGGTGAAGGGGACAACAGAGGATGAGATAGTTGGATGGCATCACTAACTCGATGGATGAGTTTGAGTAAACTCCAGGAGTTGGTGATGGACAGGGAGGCCTGGCGTGCTGCAGTCCATGGGGTCGCAAAGAGTGGGACAGGACTGAGCAACTGAACTGAACTGATTGGCATTTATGTTAATTTCTTGTACCTGAAAATGGCAATTTGGCTTTACATCTTATTTTTTTTACATCTCTTTTAATTGCCATAGGCTTGTTAATTTTATTGATCTATTCAAAGCATCAAATTGTTGGGAAGTCATTTTTTACTGTATAATTAACATAAATATTCCTTAATTTTTACAAATAAGATATAATATTAAATAAAATTTAAAAATAAAATTAGAATAAAAGTTTATTTGGAGTTAGTTGAACAGAAATAAAAATTTCAACATTTCCAATTATAATTCTACTGTTACTTTTAATAGTGGACTATTTTAGCTGAATTTTCTACAAAATTTGTAGACTATAGATTTTCAGCTCTTAAAAGCCTAGATAATGAATAGTCAAAAAGTCAAACTCATTAACCATTTATCTAATTATAATCTTTTAGATTTGGAATTATTTTCAAAAAATGTTCCAAGATACATTTCATCCAAGAATACTCAAGTTTACCATAACATATTATATACCACTCTTGATTTAGTGAAAGGTTGAGAAAGATAGCACATTAGATAAAAGTTGATCAATCAACTCGATGTGTTCCAAAATTTAATTATTTTTATAGAGATAAATAGGAAGAAAAATAAAAGTAAAAATTCAAGTTAAGTAGATTTCCTATAATGTTTTAAGGTTAAAGAAATGATATAAAATATCCTTACCATAGAAAGAAAGTTATCAAATATGTAAGTCCACTCAAAGAGGGACCCATTGGCTCAAAAGGGCAAATTTAAAGTTTAATAAGAGTAACAAGTTCAATAAATTAAAATGTATGTTAAAAGTTCAATTTCTTGATCTGGGTGGTTGCTTTAAGAGTGTCTGATATAGCAATTTGTTAAGTTATACGTTTAATTCTGTTCCTGTATTTGTGCTGTTTAAAACTTACTTTTTAAACTGAGTGAATGTACTCATCATATAATTTTCAGAAAAAATATTCCAAAAAGTTCTACTTCTATGTTATGTATCAATTTATCAAGTTGATAAACACAGGCAGCCAAAGTTGATATATTCAATATTTATTAGTAAGGCTGAGGCCACAGCCTTTATACAGCACAGTTTGCATAAGTTATCAAGATACATCTTGTATACAATCACAAAACCAAGACATATTTTTACATAAAGTAAAACTCAAGACAGATTTACAAGCATTTCTATACAATTCTCATGTATTTTAGTTCAACTTATATAACCTTTAGCCCAAGAATTTTTGTTGGTTCATTAGATTTTTGAGAGATTGGGTAGAACAGAAAAAAGAACACATTAGCAAATCACCAACACGGCATGCAACATGTAGTTAGAAACAAGACGTATCTCCAAGTACTCTATTTTTTATTTTGAAACCAATTTTATTAGGTTTTTATCTTTTCAGACAAGAAACTTATTTCCTTTAACATCAGATGTGTTTTTGTTAGGATATCGGCACACACATTAATTGGTAGTGGGAGCACCTGAGCACATCACCAACAAATATACATACACAATCAAACGAGAATCATATTCACATGCTGAATGCCACAGGGAATTAATATTTCAACTTCGTCTAGTATACCAAATGGATAGTTATGTACAGGGTAACGAATTAAGAAAATGCTCTCAATCTACCTATCAGAGAAGGAATCATTTGATTAAATGATCTTTATTTAAAGGGAGTCTTTAATAATAACAACAACATGGAACATACAGAAAACATCAATGTGTGAGAATATCTGTTTCACTCATTCATTCTTGTGTCACGTCAAAGGCAAGTTATTATTAAAGAGACAGCTCATAATTATTCATTGAGCTTTCTTTTACTTCCAGCTCAAGCTCAAAAAGAGGGAAAATCACTCTGTCACACATAGAGTTATAAACACATACATAGCTGTAGTTGGCTGCTTTTGGAATATTAGACATTGTAGCAATGAAAATAAGTTTTTAAAAATATTGTTAGTTATGATTTAAATAATAAAGTAAAAAAATACTATAAACATCTTTATGATATCTTAATGAAATGAAACACTGATCAAATCATTTCTAATAAATTGGACACAATATAGTATATAATTTCGTTTTACTTTACATCACCACCAACCTAGTTCACTACCTCTATCACCATGATCATCACAACCATTCCTATAATAAGAATCAGTATCAGCTGGTTACCAGCTATAATATTCCCACAGTATGACTATTTTAATGTGTGCGATCCACAAAATTAAATCCACTGATATGCTGAAAATATGCATTTATTAATGTGATTAATTACAATATAGGCAACATTAAGGAGCAAAGACAATCACTTCCCCTTAGTCTTGGATACTCTTCTTTTAAACTGAAATGATAAATAAAGAGTTCAGAGTCACCAAAAGTCTCCTTAACCTTAAGTGAAACAGGGAAACACAAACTTAGTATTATCTACGTCTGTAATGACCATTCTAGACATCCCTGTCTTGTGGAAAAATTCACTCTGTGCTTTCGCTTCACAGCTAAAGATTTCTTGGGGACCAAATTTTAAACCAAGAAGCAACTTGTGTCTGATGACTTAATGAAATTGTGGGAAAAATTAAGATGCTCTTCAAGGTATAAGTGCTGTAACTGGACTGATCACATGTTATTTAGAGATTACAAACTTTGTCTCTATTAGGATAAAAAAAGCTAATCCCAATAAAATAAATGAAATAAAAAGTGGAAAATCATGTGCTGTGATATATACAAAAAAGTAAAAAACACCGAGCCCTATTTGCAATTAAAAAAGAAACAGTTTTGTTGTAAGAAGGGTAATCAATATCAGAAGAAATGCATTTGTATAAGGTTCAGTGTTGCATAGAATAATTCCAGTACAATGTAGGTGTTTGGTCAGCTGCAAACTTGGCACACTTGGCAGGATCTTACACTCTCTGAAGAGGGATGCTGGTGCACAAAAAGAAGCCCTGTCATGAACTCTCCTGACTGGCCTGGCCACATCACCAGTTCTGGAATAGAGGGGCACCTGTCATGGTAAGACTCCTCCTCTCTCATGTCAAATAGCTACCAAGGTGTGATCTTTGTTTTGGTGGCACCTCCTTTTGTGTATTTTAACAGAAATGGCAACTGTAATGAAGTGAGCTAACTGGTCATGAACCTCTCACGCACACTTCTGGGTTAAGTGGCTGCAGAAGAGGACCCATGGGAGCGAGAGTCTCCTTTGAAGGACAAACAATAGAGCCTTTTTATGTCAGAAGGAGATCTTCCTGAACCCTTTCCTTCCCCAATTATGTGATGACTATAAGCTCCCTAAAGTGCTAAATTCTGCTGGAAATATCCATGGCAACCATCAGCAGATCTACTTGTCTCTAAAAATAAAATTCTAGCAATATCAAATCCTTTGTGATCCTCTCACCGCATGCTCATTTCACAGCAATAATCAATGATAAAATTGCATTGTCAGGGGAGGGACATTACAAAGTAGGGGGAAGAAAAGTGACTGTTACCTTTTCTAGACTAGAAAGGAGTAAATTTATATATTTCCATGAATATAATAAAGATATGTGACATGGGGTTTATTATAAATTATTTAATTTTTAATGTCTTAAATTTAATCAATTTCTCTCAGATTTCAAGTATGTTTTTCTTTAAAAATGAGAAAATTCAATATCTGACCAATATGTTTGTAGAAAATTTCTCTAATTCCACTAAAACCTCACCCTTGAATAAGAAGCAGCTTTTAAACTCAGAATTCACAGAGAATCAATTTATTTTTGTGGGTTTGGGAATAGGATAAGATCAGTATAATTTATTTCATTTATGATAACACAATTTGTAAATCATTTTTATTAAGTTTTTAACCTTTAAAAAAATTTTTAAACCTTTTTTGGTTAAATCAAAGTTTATATAAGTTCATATTTTAAGAAAAAATTGGTTTTGGAGTTAATATACTGCTTTTATCCATGTCTTTGCTTGCCGTTGGTTTTGAAGATGCTTTTTCACATACAAAATTGGGGAAAAAACTGCATAATACCTATTCTTCTCTTATGTGTATAAAACTATATTTGGAAATGTGCTTTCATCTTTTCTCATAGATCACTTAGTTTGATCATCCCAACATCCCATTAGGAAGGTTAGGAATATGTAATTATATTTTCCCACAAATAAGAAAACTGAGGAAAATTGAGTTTAAGTGACATGTGCACGGTGACAGTTAGTGGCAGAACCAAGGCCAGAGGCCAGGCTTTGAATCCCAGCTGAGTTCATCTTCTCCAAGTCCATGAAACTTCCTTGTTCATGTTGTTGGTTGATGGGGAAGAGGATGTTTCATTTTAATGACTTAGACATTGGTCCTTTTATTCTATATTATTAAAGTAGCTTCAAGAACACTTTCACCTTAATATAACATTGATTTTTCACATATTTTCCCAACACTGTGATACTATCAATAAAGTAGGAAAATAGAGCACTAGAGAGAACTTGAATTTGGTGTCAGGGTTTTAATTTTACAATCAATTAACATAGTAAGGGAAAAAGAAACTGTGGAAGAGCAGAAAATGACACCAATTTAATTAATCAATGTCATAGATTAGTATGAGTTGTTTGCCAGAGGAAGAACTTTCTCTCTGTGCATTTATTACTTCAGAGAAAGAAAATATGTGGGATCGTACATTGATTTGCAACTTCACAAAGCACAAGTTATCATGCTTCCTAGAATATATCAATTTAATCTAGGTCCTTTGGTATGTAGATTGAAAATGTCTTGGATTAAGGGTTATTTATGGAGATTTTGATGTTTTCAACCAAGGTTCCAACAGTTTATGGGACAATATTCTTTTCCATTAGCCAGTCATGGCTTTTACTTCTCGATACATGTAATTCCATTTCTACTTAGTATTATTTTCAATATACATTATTTCAAATTATACAAATGTGCTTTTACAACATGAATTCCAAAATTGGTGTTGTTCACCCTTGTAACATTTAGACACAGAGAAAACTTGTACAACATGATCTAAAAGCTATAATTTCTAAATCTCTGGTTCCCCTTTCCTTAAAAACACAACCTCCTTACTTCTAGTCTGGACACACACTGTAGGTATATCCTGTGTCAGCATCTCAAAACAGTTATCTGAGAAGATGAAGAAGAAAGACTTTTGAAAACTGAGATTTGTTACATCACTTCCTTCCTTTCAACAAAGCTTTTCTACATAAAGGATTACTTTTGCCTGTGTTAGAAACCATATTAATCTTTAAGTCTCAGTCTTCAGTTAGCTATAGCTCAACTCTACTCAAAAATGTTTTGCATTAAGTAATCAAAATTTCTCTCACTGTTTTTCATGACAGCCACAAGAAATCCAAGGTTTCTGAACTCCTTTTTTTTTCTTGTCTTCAATATACGAACTTTTTCTTTTGAGTTTTTTCCTATGTTCCACAACCATACATTTGCAAAGGTTTGAGTATGCTTTTGCTTTTTGTTCCTCTTCTCACGATTACCCCTGAAAACATAGCTTAGAACCAATAGTATTCAACTATAGTCGCGATTAAGATTATTTAAAGCACTTTCTATACCCTGAGCAGACACATTTCTTCAGTGGGTTTGAGTAGGACTGACCAAAAGTTTGTGCCAGTTGACTATTCTTTTTCTCAGATCCACTTTGTCAAGCCAGATACAGGCTTCTCCAATCAAGGTCTTTTTCATAAACTTCCCTCCATTGGAAAAAAGTAAAATCTAGAAAAAATAGTTAAAATTATATATCTATTTGTGTGTACATTTTCAACTTCTTTTATGGACATTTTCACATCAGAGAAGTAACACAGACAAGAAAGGGTGAGGGTGAGAGGAAGTACCAGACATCCTTGTGGGAGAACTAATAACTAAAATGACCTCAAAAGATCTGCATAATATTAAATTAATTCACATCAACATTTCCCAAAGGCAGAGACCTATCTTGAAGGACAGAATTCTAGATAAGATATGTATTATCAGCTAATTCTAACTCAGTTTATGCTTAAATTGATAGAAAGTTTCAGAAAAGAACTTTACTAGTTTATGAAAACCAACTTGAATACAAAATTATTTGAGTGGTAAGTAAATAAGTAAGAGATAGATAGAATACAACACTGATTTTAAATGCCATTTAATTTTACTGGGGATTTAACTATAGTAAGCTCTTCTAAAGTGGTTTCTTGTCATATGTAGAATTTACATTAGTTGAAATTCCATGGGATCTCAAACTAAAGAATTTTTTTTTTTTTTTTTTTTTTTAGGGATCAGTTAAAAGAAAGGTAGAGACAAGGTGGAGACAGCCATTAATCCTCGACAATTCTCTTACGTTCTCTCTTTCTTTTTGGAATCTTCATATAACTCATCTTTATTCCTGCCAAAATTTACTTTTATGTTTCTGACTTCAAAATCTACTCTTCTATCTTTTCAAGCCTTTGATTTTGCGATTTCAAATTGCCTAATTATATATTTCATTTGGATCTGCCCTTATCAAATTAATCACATTTCAGACAAACTCATGATTTTTTTCTCCCTCCATCCCTTCTTTAACTACTCAGCCTCTGTGCCTGACACATCTGTTCACACAGACTTCAGAGTGTCTTTTTAATCTTATTATTCCCTTTAATTTCAGTTAATCCTCTCAAGGCAGTTTTTGCTTTGTAATATCTCTTACATTAGTCTCCATCACAGGCCTTTATTTAAGTACCAGAACCATGGTCTTCTCTTCCCACGTTTTCATCATTACCCTCCCTCCTCTTTCTCCTTTCTCATTCCTTGTCTCCACATCTACCATAGGCATACCATGTATAAGCATTGTGCTAGGCTGCAGAACAGACAGCAATGAAAATCAAGCCTTGCACCAGCGAAGTGGATACTACAGAAACTGTGGCAGGTTAAGTATATAAATGGTTGCACAAAACTGGGAGTAATGGCCCAATAAGATAAGCAAAACATGTGAGTAAGATGTGATGAATTATACCACGGTCATTAGTAAAGAGATGATTTTACATTGAAAAATGTGGAATATTGTAAAAGATGGAGAGAAATGAAGAAGCGAGTACTGAAGGGGAGGAAAAATACAAGCAAACAATCCAAGAATTTGAAGATTCTGGTGTGACTGAAGTAAAGAGTGAGTGGAAAAGTATACAAAGAAATGAAATTAAATGGAATACAATTAAATTAAATAAATATAACTCACTTTAGAGGATTCTGAATGGGTCAGGATAACAGTGAATCATTGGAGGGTAATCTAGTCAGTGTTTTTAAAAGATATCTCTGCCAATAGTGTGATAAAAATGAATTAAAAGTATGATAGTGATGGCAAGTAGGCCAGGTATACTGCTGAAATGATTTGCATAATAAAGATGAAGACCCAAAGAGGATTAGTGGCAATGAGTGTGAAAAAAAAATATGTATAAATGAAACGGAGTAGGTAGGATAGAAGCTAATTGGGCGGGGTGAGTTGGTTGTGGAATTTTCAAGGGCCCCTGGGAAATTACTTCTAAAAATTAACTTGTAAAATGTCACATACTATATGATTGGCGCATAAATATTGAATAATTAAATAGGAAATAAGTACAGTATAGGTGAAAATTTAAAAATAGGAACCATATGAGTTACCTGAAGAGAATGTCCAGCAGGACTTAGGCTGAATCTAAAAGTTTCATTGAATGAAGGCTCTCGATCATGTCTACATACTCTTGTTTTTTTCTTGATCACCTTTTTTTGGGTAGATATGTTCATCACATATAGTTTCACATATAAATCTGAAAATAAGAATTCAGCTTGTTAAGTGTCCATTAACAATACATTTTTCAATAAAATTAGCATTATAATTGTATACTGAGAGCTTCCCTACATTTTACATAAAGCCAGTAGACTGTGAACAACTTGTTTCAGACAACATAGAGCAATTAAAATATATCTAATTAAAACACACCAATTTTCTTAGCAGTTTAAATGCTTACTTGTTGTATAATAAATATATCACTCTAAGTTTGTGTTGGAAAAAAATCTAATTTTTAACCAGTAAAATATCAATTTGCTCTATATAAGATAAATTAATTCTTATTTCATATTTTTTTCAGATATATTTGATACACAGCCCAAATTTTAGTTAGCATTTTCTAGGGCATTTAGTTCATTCTCCTAAGGAGTTCTTAGCTACATTATATTGCTTATTATCATAAAATTAGATACCTGGTAAGTGATCAGGAGATTTAAATTTGTAGGTAATATTTCTACACTGTAGGATTTCAACTATTAGTTGTTCCCCATCTGTCTTCATTTCTTTCTTCAATGCAATCTTGATTTCTCCCATTACCTGAGTTTTAACTGGAACGATTTAATTAAAAAGTTAAGGAATATATCATGTCATTTATTAACTGATTCATTCAATAATCTCTTTGTACATTCATTTATTGAGTGTTGATCAAGAGCTAAACACCTTATCATATCCTATGGATACACAGATGAACAGAATACAGTCCAAGCTCTTAAAGACTGGAAAGTCTCACGGGAAAACTAATAAATTATAAACAAAATGAGGTTTGCTAAGTATAATGATAAGCTAGTAACATGAGAGATGTGGAGGAAATGCAAGTAGGTGTCACTCAACTGTAGATTTTTAGGCCAAAAGAGGTAATGAGACAATAGGAGACTATAAAGACAGTCATACACACAAATAATAGAACTCTAATTGATAGCAAACATTAAGGCAAGTGAAATGCGAGAAGCTGTCTGCCAACAGCTGCTCACTACCTACAAGGCTTACAAAGGAACACTTGCTAACACAACTAAATGTTGTTGTATGTTATATCTGCTTCCATTCTATTTTCTTTTTTTTTTTTTTTCATTTTCTGAATGTTGAGTTTTATTTTATTTTATTTTATTTTATTTATTTATTTATTTTTTATTTTTCAGTGGGTTTTGTCATACATTGATATGAATCAGCCATAGAGTTACACGTATTCCCCATCCCGGTCCCCCATCCCACCTCCCTCTCCACCCGATTCCTCTGGGTCTCCCATTCTATTTTCTGTGTAAGAGAAGTGGCCAACAAGAATATATAGTAATAAAATTGCACTAGGGAAAAATACAAGTGATTTAAATGAGTTCAAAATATTCTTTTTCTAGTATTTATCTTGGATCTTTACATTATTGAAGAAGCAATTCGTGCTAGGTCAAATTCTATGTTGAATTCAATGGATTTTCTCTCCTCTATTGATTCACACATTTATTCACTTACTCATTCACCAACAAGTATTTTATTTCCCACTCTACTTTGTGATAAGCACTCTGTTAGGAAGAATGAATATAATGGTAAGCCAACATACACATGCTTACTGGTTTTATGGTTTTTCAGTCTATTGGGAAGAAATACTTCAGTGAAATAATTCCATCAGTAAACATACAATTAGAAAGAGAGATGTTCTGATGTATAAAAGCATGGTTACAGGAGAGTCTAGGAAAGGACTTCAAGAGCTGAAACCAGAAGAATAAGAAAGATTTAACTAGGTGATATGGATGGAGAAGAACATCCTAAAGAGAAGGAACAGTGTGTCCACAAAAGGCAGCATCACTGAACCAAGAAACTAAATAAATATTCATGGGATTATAATATACTGTTTAGTGGTACTATGTTTAGAATTTGCATTTTATCTTTAGAACAATTGAAATCTGGTGAAGGTCTTTAACATGGATGTAGATCACTTGTTCTCATAGGTTTCAATATCAGGATTTCTTTATACTACAAAAAAGAAACACTAGTCCTCAAAGAACATTAAAGTTTCTAATTAAAAAGTAAAAGTATATATTTACAAATATTCATTCATTGCTTCCGTTAAAATAACAAGAATATACCTGTAAGTAGAGATTTTAATGAAAAATAACCGTATTTTAAAAAAACAGTGAGGCATGCCATTTTATATATTTTTTCAAAATTCATCAGTACTTGGCTTAATAGCAGATGGTTGAATTCTGATACTTGTTTCTACATTAAATCCAGTTAATATGTTCTGTTAGTTGAAATATACGACGGTCTTACATAAATAGCTAGTTGGAAAAGGGAGTATTTTAGTATCCTTTTCAGATAACTGTGGACAATCTTTCATACTACCAAAACATGAAAAGTAGTGTTTCTTTTTTTTTAAAGATTAATGGAAATGTAGAATCTGAAACCATATCAACGAAATGTTTTTGTACCTTTACTTTAATATACTATAGACTATGTTGCACCTTGAATGGATCATTTAACTACCTGAATTGGTAACATCATATACTATTTATTTTGTAAAATAATGGTCTACTGAGTTATGTAGGTCTTCAAAACTCTGACACAATTCATACAATATTAAAAACACTTTTGTTAATATCACCACCCATATCATTAAAAAAGTCTGAATTAAGAAAAGCTGTCAAGCTCAGAGAGGCAGATAAAAGTTTTAGAAAATTTCATTTTTACTTAAAAGTTGATTTTTGTCATTGACAACTACTGTCATTGTTTTCTTAAAGTGACAAACTCACTTTGTTAATTTTTTAGAAAATGGTGCTGAATGTACCATGGACTTTGTCAAGTGAATGTTGCCAAAAAATTTTTTTTTCATTCAAACCTCAAGACAGAGAGCAATACCTCATCATTCAGCAACTTTATCTGTAAAACAGTTATATTTCTTTCCTCCAAACCCATAAGAAATCAGACAGAACTAATACTGCTCCATTCCTCAAACTGTAACTGAGATGGAGGGGAAAAAAGAGTATTCTAAGTGATAGGGAGGGAGTCAAGGAAAACACCCCAACTATTTGAAGCTTATAGGAGTTGAAGTCAGAATTGATCACATCAATTAGCAGGATGAAAGGGAAAAAAATGAATTTTTCTGAAAAAATTCACAGTTATAGGTGGTATTCCTCTTTTGTAGGTTCAGAAATTCCAACTTGCCAGGCATATAAAATTTGTTGTTGTTGTTTTCACTTTCTCACTTCTAGAGAAAGGTGAAATTAAAAACTTGTTAACTAAAATTCTCAAATCATCACGTTGCCTATTTTTTTCTTGGAAGGTTAAATTCACATGCTTCACAGTGTGATACTTGTGAAGCTCTTCTTAAGTTTTTCCTACTCAAAGACTGTTCCAGCTTGTTCTTTACTGTTTCTACTAAAAGTAAAAAGAGACATGTCTACTGAGGTGGTCTCAAAGGATGCATGCATAATTATGAGTTATCACTATCAATCATGCTTATCCTTTTATAGTTACAAAATGCCTTTGTCACTGAAATCAAATGCATGGATGGTGACAAAAACCTCTGTGTCCACTGTCTCCACAAGTTGGGGGAGATTGGTGGATGGGAGGGACATTAACACTAAATCATCTTGAGCCTTTGAACCAAAGAAGACAGCACACACACATAGAGGACATGTGAGGGTGTTTTGTAATTTTGTTTGGAATAGAGAGCAAAGTAGCAGTAAAAATAGCTTTGACCAGCCTCCAGGTCTCTTAGTTTCCCAAAACTTACATTTTAGCTGTATTAATAGAATAAAAATTAATCCTACTCTAGAGAAGAAATTTATCCTACAACATGGCACATAGCTCTGATTAATAGTAGAAAGAACACTGTCTTTTCTCCACTGTATATTCTTGGCTCCATTGTTGAAGATTAACTGACTGTAGGTGTGTGGGTTTATTTTGGGACTCTCTATTTGTTCCATTTATCTGAATATCTGTTTTGGTACCAATGTTATGCTTTTTTGACTACTGTAGCTTTGTAGCATTGTCTGAAGTCTAGGAGGGTGCCTCTAGCTTTGTTCTTTTTCCTCAGGACTGCTTTAGCAATCAGAGTGTTTTATGGTTCCATGTAAATTTGGGATTATTTGCTCTAGCTCTGTGAAAAATGTCATGGGTAATTTGATAGAGATCACATTAAATCAGGCGATTGCATTGGGCAGCATTATCATTTTAACAATATTAATTCATCCAATCCAAGAGCATGGAATATTTTTCTGTTTCTTTGAATTATCTCCAATTTCCTTTATTACTGTTTTATAGTTCTTAGTGTATAAGCCTTTAATCACCTTGAACAGGTTTATTCTACTTTAAAAGGGATTTTTTTTAACTTTCTCTTTCTGATATTCATTGCTAGTATGAACAAATGCAACAGATTTCTGTATGTTAATCTTGTATCTTGCTATCTTGCTGAATTCATTTATCAGTTCTAAGAGTTTTTGTGAGGAGTGCTGTGGGAAAGCTGGACAGCCACATGTAAATTGATGAGGTTGGAACATACCCTCACATCATACACAAAAATAAACTCAAAATACACCATACAACTCCTACAAAAGAACACAGGCAAAACATTTTCTGACATAAATAATGCTAATTTTTACTTAGGACAGTGTCCCAAGGCAATAGAAATAAAAGTAAAAATAAGCAAATGAGACCTAATCACACTTACAAGCTTTTGCACAGCAAATGAAACCATAAACAAAATTAAAAGACAATCTATGGACTGGGAGAAAATATTTGCAAATGATGCAACTGACAAAGGTTTAATTTCCAAAATATACAAATAGCTCATACAACTCAACAACAACAACAACAACAACAACAACAACAGTCCAAAACAGCCCAATACAAAAGTGAGTAGAAGACATAAGTAGACATTTCTCCAAAGATTCTCCAAAGTCTGTTGGCAGATGGCCAACAGACACATTTGCCAAAGTAAAAACAACACCCAACTGTGGATGTGACTGGTGATGGAAGTAAGTCCAATGCTATAAAGAGCAATATTGCATAGGAACCTGGAATGTTAGGTCTATGAATCAAGGCAAATTGGAAGTGGTCAAACAGGAGATGGCAAGAGTGAACATAGACATTTTAGGAATCAGTGAACTAAAATGAACTGGAATGGGTGAATTTAAATAGATGACCATTATATCTACTACTATGAATAAGAATCCCTTAGAAGAAATGGAGTAACCCTCATAGTCAACAAGAGTCTGAAATGCAGTACTTGGGTGCAATCTCAAAAACAACAGAATGATCTCTGCTCATTTTCAAGGCAAACCATCCAATAGCACAGTAATCCAAGTCTATGCCCCAACACGTAATGCTAAAGAAGCTGAAGGTGAACAGTTCTATGAGGAGCTACAAGACCTTCTAGAACTAACAAGCAAAAAAGATGTCCTTTTCATTATAGGAGATTGGAAAGCAAAAGTAGGAAGTCAAGAGATACCTGGAGTAACCCTCAAGTTTGGCCTTGGAGTACAGAATGAAGCAGGGCAAAGGCTAACAGAGTTTTGCCAAGAGAATACACTGATCATAGCAAACACTCACCTCCAACAACACAAGAGACGACTCTATACCTGGACATCACCAGATGGTCAATACCAAAATCAGACTGATTATATTCTTTGCAGCCAAAAATGAAGAAGCTCTATACAGTCAGCAAAAACAAGACCAGGAGCTGACTGTGGCTCAGATCATGAACTCCTTATTGCAAATTCAGACTTAAATTGAAGAAACTAGGGAAAACCACTAGACCATTCAGGTATGACCTAAATCAAATCCCTTATGATTATATAGTGTAAGTGACAAATAAATTTAAGGAGTTAGATCTGATAGATAGAGTGTCTGAAGAACTATGGATGTAATTTCGTGACATTGTACAGGAGGCAGTGATCAAGACCATACCCAGGAAAAAGAAAGGCAAAAAGGCAAAATGGTTGTCTGAGAAGGCCTTACAAATAGCTGAGAGAAGAGAAGTGAAAAGCAAAGGAGAAAAGGAAAGATATTCCCATTTGAATGCAGAGTTCCAAAGAATAGCAAGGAGAGATAAGCAATCCTTCCTCAGTGATCAATGCAAAGAAAGAGAGGAAAATAATAGAATAGGAAAGACTAGAGATCACTTCAAGAAAATTAGAGATACCAAGGGAACATTTCATGCAAAGATGGGCTCAATAAAGAACAGAAATGGTATGGACCTAACAGAAGCAGAAGATACTAAGAAGTGGCAACAATACATAGAAGAACTGTACAAAAAAGATCTTCATGACCCAGATAACCATGATGCTGTGATCACTCACCTAAAGGCAGACATCGTGGACTGTGAAGTCAAGTGGGCCTTAGGAAGCATCCCTACTAACAAAGCTAGTGGAGGTGATGGAATTCCAGTTGAGCTATTTCAAATCCTAAAAGATGATGCTGTGAAAGTGCTGCACTCAGTATGCCAGCAAATTTGGAAAAGTCAACAGTGACCACAGGACTGGAAAAGGTCAGTTTTCATTCCAATCCCAAAGAAAGGCAAAGCCAAAAAATGTTCAAACTACTGCACAGTTGCACTCATCTCACATGCTTGCAAAGTAATGCTCAAAATTCTCCAAGACAGGCTTCAACAGTACGTGAACTGTGAACTTCCAGAAGTTCAAGCTGGTTTCAGAGAAGCCAGAGGAAGCAGAGATCCAACTTTCAACATCTGTTGGATCATTGAAAAAGCAAGAGAGGTCCAGAAAAACATCAACTTCTGCTTTATTGACTATGCCAAAGCCTTTGATTGTGTGGATCACAACAAACTGTGGAAAATTCTTCAAGAGATGGGAACACCAGATTACCTTACCTACCGCCTGAGAAATCTGTATGCAGGTCAAGAAGATACAGTTAGAGCTGGACATGGAACCTCAGACTGTTTCCAAATCGGGAAAGGAGTACATCAAGGTTGTTTATTGTCACCTTGTTTATTTAACTTCTATGCAGAGTACATCATGCAAAATGCCAGACTGGATGAAGCACAAGCTGGAATCAAGATTACTGGGAGAAATATCAATACCCTCAGATATGCTGATGACACCTCCCTTATGGCAGAAAGTGAAGAAGAACTAAAGAGCCACTTGATGAAAGTGAAAGAGGAGAGTGAAAAAGTCTTAAAACTCAACATTCAGAAAACTAAGATCATGGCATCTGGTCCCATCACTTCATGGCAGATAGATCGGGAAACAATGGAAACAGTGACAGACTTTATTTTTGAGGGGCTCCAAAATCACTGCAGATGGTGACCGAAACTGAAGTTAAAAGACGTTTACTTCTTGGAAGAAAAGCTATGGCCAACCTAGACAAGCATATTAAAAAGCAGAGATATTACTCTGCCAACAAAGGTCCATCTAGTCAAAGCTATGGTTTTTCCAGTAGTCATATATGGATGTGAGAGTTGGATGATAAAGAAAGCTGAGTGCTGAAGAATTGATGCTTTTGAACTGTGGTGTTGGAGAAAACTCCAGAGAGTCCCTTGGACTGCAAGGATGTCAAACCAGTCAATCCTAAAGGAAATCAGTCCTGAATACTCATTGGAAGGATTGATGCTGAAGCTAAAATTCCAATACTTTGGCCACCTGATGCGAAGAAATTACTCACTGGAAAAGACCCTGATGCTGGGAAAGACTGAAGGCAGGAGGAGAAGGGGAAGACAGGGATGAGATGGATGGATGGCATCACTGACTCGATGGACATTAGTTTGAGTAAGCTCTGGGAGTTGGTGATGGACAGGGAAGCCTGGCGTGCTGCAGTCCATGGGGTCGCAAAGAGTAGGACAGGACTGAGCGACTGAACTTAACTGAGTAGACACAGGAAAAGATGCTCAACACTGCTTGCCAATTATTTAAGAAATGCAAATCAAAAGTACACTGAACAGAGAGGCCACTATTAAAATGTCAACAAATAACAAATACTGGAGAAAGTGCAAAGAAAAGAAAACCCTTCTACATTGTTGGTAGGAATGTAAACTGGTACAGCCACTATGAAAGCAGTACAGAGTTTCTTCCTAAAACTAAAAAGAGAGTTACTGTATGATATGGTAATCCCATTCCTGGGCATATTTGTAGACAAAACTACAATTCAAAAAGATACACATAACTCAATGTTCATATCAGCGGTATTTACATTAGTCAAAAGACATGGAAACAACTTAAATGTCCATGGACAGATGAATAGATAAAGATGTGATCAATATATATATAATGGACTATTACTCAGTCATAAAAAGAATGAAATAATGCCCTTTGCAGCAACACAATGGTCCTAGAGATTATTATATGAAATAAAGTCAGAATGAGAAAGGCAATTACCATATGATATCACTTATTTGCAGAACTTAAAATATGACACAAATGAGCTTATTTATGAAACAGAAACAGACTCATAGACATAGAGAAATGACTTGTGGTCACCAAAGGGGATGGGAATGGATTGGGATTAGCAGATGCACCCTAGTATATATGAAAGAATAAACAAGGTCCTACCGTATAGCTTAAGGAACTATACTCAATAACCTGTAATAAAAGATAAAGGCTTCCCGGGTAACTCAGTGGTAAAGAATCTGCCTGCCAAGCAGGAGACCTCTTGAGGTAAAATGCAAATAATCCCATTTAAAAGCTATTAACACATTAGACACATCCTAGAAACGAAATGAAATAAGATAAAAATCAATCCTAGTGACAAACAGTGAAGAAAGGCTTAGGATGATACAGAGAAAAATAAAGAGCAAAGAAGCTTCAGAATAATGATAGATATGTTAGAACCAAAATATATGATCTGCTATAATTAATTGCTCCAGAAAAAAGTAAAAACTAAACTCAAGAGAACAGAAAATAAGATCTATTTAAAATATAAATGTATTTACCTGAAACAACACAAGAGTGAACATCTGGGTCAAAAGACTATTGTGTGTTCCTGGAGATCATAGGTTCATATACTAATATATCCAACTTAAGCTACTTCAAGTACACAGAAAGTGTTCTTTAAAAATCCAGGGGGAAAACCAAATTCCCCAAAAAAGAAACAGGCTGCTTTCCTAAAATATTTCAAAGACTGTGTAAAGGATATAGAACCTGTAATAATGAGTGAAAGAAAAAGAGATGAAAGAGAGAGGAAGAAAGGGAATGAATGGAAAATTTGAAGATGAAACCCAGGAGACCAATAAATAATGGAAAAGGAAAGTGGAAGAAAGTATAAGAGTATTGATCTCCTTTATGCAAGAGTTAATACAATTAAAATTTGAAATGTAGTATTAAAATACATAATTACTTTCTCTCTTAATATTTTCAACTTTGTTTATTAAACGTAGTGAGACTGTTTATAGACTATGTCTCAAATATTTATTGAAACATTTTACATGACTAAAATACTTATTGGAATTAAGCTAGTCTTGTTTTTACTAACTTGCTTTTATTAGATTAAAAAACAATATAATCATTTTTTACAAAGAACAGGAATAATTTAATTCCATTTTAACAAAATTGTGTGTGTGTCCCTTTATCTCTTTAGTTAACTGAAGTGCTCCAAGTAAGTGTAGCTGTAAAATTGATTTATTTTTATCTTCCACAGCTTTCTTCTTTTTCATACTCTCTTGCGCTTTATTCTCCTTTAAGATATGCAGTGTTCTTTCTACTTTTCTGTTTTCTTAAAAAAGAGTTTATATATATTTTATCTTTGAAAAGCAGTGTTTTTGCATCTGTATGGAACATTTATATATATACTTATACCTAGATTTCCAACTAATTTGTATTTTTAGTAAAGTATATTTTAAGAAAACATTGCAATTAACAAAATACAATCATCATTTCACAACAAGAAATAAGGTTGATGTAAATCCCCATTTTATAGATGGGAAAACAGTGGCTTGAGGGTTTTAAATAACTAGCTAATTTTAAAGTGCTAGGCAGACTTTAAACTTCTGGTTTTAAGCACAGGTCTCTATTCTCTCATGAACACCTTATGTTTTCTTATGAATAATACTTTTAAAAACATTGGCTCATTTATGGAAATATTCATATAAAATATTTTAAAAAATATAACCAGAATGAAAGAATTTTCAGGAGTTCTTTTGCTATTTTATCTTACCTGGACATAGGACTTTAGAAAGAAAAGAGGCATAGCAAACAATTATTTTAGTTGGTTAAACAATAGCTGGAAGCTATAGTCTACCTTTACACACTAGATTATTGATAGGAAAGGACAAAGCAGCAGTAAATACTTCCAGCAATATTCATTAATTATATGAGATTCTATATGTAACTGGCTTAAAAATACAAAGTAATTTAGAATAAGTAAATTCATTAAGAAAATATTTTTTTAGCTATGTTATTCATATTTTTTAACACTTAACTGGATAGAGTGCACTCGGAGGTTTACTCTCTCCCAGAATTGTAAGCATTATATTGCAATCTGAGCACCTTTTGCCAACAGGAGACCATTTTAGGCAACAATCTCTTTAGAGGCAATGTTTGCATATGCAAATTTTCATTAGTGTAAATACTACATAACAATGTTTCAGGTTACTGGTGTCAGCTAATGCAGTATGAATTGGTGTTAGGCAAGATTCACATTTAGCTCTGACTGTCTAACACCTCATAATTTGTTTCTTAGCTCCTATCACTCATTCCAAACCTAAGAAAAGTTTAATATGGAATTAAGATGGATTTTAAATACTAAGAATTCTGGTTTCTAACCCTATGAGATGGCAGGCCAGTTATCAAATATCTCTGCTTTGTATTTCTTCATATTGTAAAGTAGACATGTAATAAGCTTAATTACATGTAATGTAATAAGCCTACTTACAGACTATTTATAATATCACTTTGCATTTTATAGAATAATATATTTTAGACATTTTCTAATGTCATCTAAAGACTACTTAGTCCTAGCCCTCTTCTACCTGGAGAATCCCAGGGACGGGAGCCTGGTGGGCTGGCGTCTATGGGGTCGCACAGAGTCGGACACGACTGACGTGACTTAGCAGCAGCAGCAGCAGCCCTCTTCTAAACATCTTCCATCCTAGATGTTTGTCTGTTTACTCGGAGATTCTAAACCTACTCATTACAGAAAGTCTTGATAATGTGCTAATACCTGTCAATAGCCAAAGTAGTGGTACATATCACCTCATGTAAAATTACATTGTTTTGCATTTCACTTATTTTTACCCTATCAGTTTCAAATCTAAATGATGAGCTAAAAAAATGTTACCACAACAAAGGTAAGTTAGCATAATATCTAAAATGGTAATTATTCAATAAGTATTAATTCTTATTTCTCAACATTTAATGCAAAGGAAGACCAGTTCTAGAAGTAATTGACAGTTTAGACCTAGCATGTGTTATCTATATCACTAGGCCAACTGCTCACTCTATTCAAAGCAAGCAAACAAAACAAAACAAAAAAAATGTGTCTTGACATAGTCATATAAATCAGTACTTTGTAAAAGGAAATTTCTTTAAAAAAAGGTCTTCTACTTCACTGAGCCTGTTAGAGAGAGGAAGTAAGCTAACTATAATTTGTTCTATTCAACAGTCCTCTATAATTTCCAACCATGTATATCAACCCTACCCTAGAGTCTATAATAAATTTTACCTTCGATGCTGAAATTATACCTCTCTCTTCCAAAAGTTCAAATGGTAGTCACTAATTTAACGGTGGTACCCAATAATTGTCTAAAATGGGCACTTCCTTTTTCTTTACACCTTTTCCTTGAGTAGCAAGGAAAAGCTACAGATCTTTTAACAAGTCTGGTAATCTTATATGTAAAGAATTTTATCTCCTAGTAAATTACTATTTTCTAGGCACTGTATTCAAGCCATTCATATGTTTTAAGCTTAGTTCTCAGAAACATGTTTTCTGGACAAAGGCATAGAACATTTTATATGTAGGACTGAACAGGAGGAGTGAAGAATTATAGTTTTAAAGGCTTATTCTAGTAATTTAATGTTTGAAAGGGGGAAGAAGCAAAATGGAACTAATTTCTTCCTTCTGTAGTACATTAAATTCTATGTCAAGTACCTCATGAAGCTGACTCTCCATAAATCAGCTTGCTCACACAATGAAAATGACACTTCATAGCAGCTCCATTATCTGACTCCTTTTCTACCTCTGTATAATAACAGAGGACCCTAAATTCTTGGATCCAGTACTTTTTACAAAAACATACCATTAATAAAGTGTTAGAGAATTTCCAAGACAGGATTTATAAATGCTTCAGGAAAAGATATAAATAATTTCTTTATAAAGAAATTCAATATATTTGGTTTTCCAAACAAAATGAATTCTCACCCTAAATATATTTTAAGAAATATAATTTTCTACTCTGTCACAGTTTAAGTATACACTCATTTATAACCAAGTGAATAAATACTACTATGATATTTTAGATGACAATATAAAATGAATAATTTTAAAGTGATGTATGCAAAATTTAGTCACATTATCTCATTTGTCCTAAACCACTTGAAGTAGACAGAGGCATCACTAACTTCACTTTAAAGAAAGGAGACTGTAAAGTTTAGGTTGACTAATTTGCAAAAATCACATAGCTAAAAAAGATGTTTCCAACAAGACACCCCAAGGTTACTGCCAAAATCCTGATTATCTATTATGTGAGTGATGATGTGCCTAATTCACATGTATACTTGTGACTATGTATATGTTGAGGGGAGGAAAGTTTGGATTTTTTTTGGGGGGGTGACTCAAGATTTGTGGGGAAGTTGTACTGGTATTAATTTGTGACTCATATACTTCTCAATTTGTTACATGTAGGGATTTACAATTTACTTGAATGCTATCAACAATGTATTCAATTTATTAAACAACTCTCCTATTTTAGGCATATTAAATCTGTAGACTACTGCCACCTTTAAAGTGTGTAGACTGTGCCTTATTTACCCTTGTCTTTTTAGCCTAGAAAAGACAACTAGAATATATTGGATGTTTAATGGATGAATCTGTAAAATTTTTTCTAATCTTTACAGCAAACCTGCAAAACATGTATCGTTTTCATTTAGCTTTTGGGAAAGTGACTTAACAGGCTTGAGGTAAAACCCATGCTCTTTCCATTAAATTAAGCTGAGGTCATAGATTTGGAGATTCTTTGGGGATTTTTTTCAAACTTATGGTTTCTCCTCAAATAAATGCTTTTTGTCAATGTATTAACTGCATTCTCTGTTTATATGCATATACAAGCCTCTGTTACTAAAAGTCATGGAGAAACATCCTAGTACATGGTCATGTCTCAAGGCTGAGTGCAGCTGAAAGAGGCATTTTGTTATGCTTTCATTAAATGTTTTTTTCAGAGCATAAGAGTTCTGTAAGCTTTCATTAAGGGCTTTATTTGAAATAACCCAGATTCAAGGAGATATTTTATACAACAAGGCAGGCATTTGGGCCTAATGTGATTTAAGAGTTTTGTGAAAGTAGGACAGGACTGCACATTCTTTCCGTCTTCTTACATAAAGAAAGCCTTTGTTTCTGAGACAAAGCCAGAAAGAACATCATTTTAGAAAGAAAAACATAGATTCTTCTGATTGATCTCCAGTGTTTTGGCATTTTTTTGTCCCTGTGGTACATGCTCCTTAGCATCCATTTTACTGTGACCGAAAATAACCAGAGTTCTTTAAAAAAACAAAATAACTTTTGATTAAAACCTCCCATCCATTATCTTGTATAAGACCAAAAAAACAAACAAACCAAACTAAAACAACAACAAAGAACAGTAGCTGTTAGAGAATAGAAATTGAAAACCTAAAAGGACATTACATTTTAAATATTTGCAGTTATAAAACACCTCTCAAATGCATCAGGAAAACCAACCCTAAAAGGAATGAAATAGGAGAGCTGGTATGATTAGGGTTAGTTGATCAGTCGTGTCTGACTCTGCAACCCCATGAACCATAGCCCACCAGGCTCCTCTGTCCATGGGATTCTCCAGGCAAAAATACTGGAGTGAGTTGCCATTTCCTTCTCCAATGTTCTTTACTCATTGGAAAAGACCCTGATGCTGGGAAAGATTCAAGGCAGGAGGAGAAGGGGACGACAGAGGATAAGATGGTTGGATGGCATCCTGGACTCGATGGACATGAGTTTGAGCAAGTTCCAGGAGTTGTTGATGGGCAGGGAAGCCTGGTGTACTGCAGTCCATGGGGTCACAAAGAGTTGGACACAACTGAGCAACTGAACTGAACTGAATGTTCTTTTCTAGAGATGCATCAAGTTTAAGAAGACAGGCATTGTTTAGATTTCCCATCTAAACTTCTCTTGACCTTTGATCTAAAACCAGGAAGATTACCCACATAGGAGAAGTGGGTATATTCTCTATTTACAGAAAAATCTTAACATCATCATGTAATGATTTTAGAAAATAAAATAAGATAATAGCATAATGTTAGGGACACTAGAAGATCCTATGAGAAAAACAATTTGTCTTGGTAAAAGTGAAGCTGCCATCCCATTGTAGAATAATCTCCAGTTTCTCACAGGAATGGATGGTGATCAGGCAGTCAAGTAACCTCTGCAAAAATCTGAGAAAACCATCTAAATGACAGCTGATTCTGAGAGTCATATACTTACATTGCCCCACTAGGTTATTTATATCATTTTGCTTTCTTTGTGCTTAGATTAATTCTGCCACTATTAACACCCAGTAATTTTTATCCTCCTGTCAGTTTCAACTGATTCCCCACTTTATTTTATTTAACTAATGTTCCTTTCTATAAAATCATTTCTCATTCAGTTTTTGCAATAAGCACTTTGTCTCCCTCGTCCTTAACTGGCATGCTAAGCAAAAGAATATACGATAATTCTACCTCAACTTTGAATTCTCAACCTACTTGTACTGTATGTGTATATATTTGCTGCCCCCATTCCCTTTTTCATCAGTCTTACCTTGCTTTGCCCAAGAACCCTTGTGAACTTCATCACCTAATTCACAGTACTGTGTAAAATTCAAAGTCAATATTATGATTCAGTTACACATATAAACATAGTTTTCAGATTATTTTCCATTATAGGTTATTACAAGATATTGGATATAGTTTCCTATTGTACAGTAAATCCCTTCTGTTTATCTATTTTATATAATAGTGTGTATATGTTAATCCAAACCTTTTAATTTTTCCTTCTCCCACTTGCCTTTCTCCTTTGATAACCATAAATTGCTTTCTATGCCTGATTTTATTTCTGTTCTGTATATAGATTCATTTGTATTATTTTTTAGATTATACATTTAAGCGATATCATATGATATTTGTCTTTGTCTGAATTACTTCACTTATGATAATTTCTAGGTCTTCACTTAAGCAAAAAAAAGAAAGGGAGAGAATAGCCCTTGTCATAAGGGCTTGGGGGAAGTTCACAGAGTCAGAGGAAAAAGCTTTTAGGGGTGCTGATGGATCAAAAAGAAGACTTCCCTAACAGAGTCAAGTGGAGTTTGCTCCATGGATAGCTTCTTAGAAAAGTCAAGGTGAAGAGTGAGCCTCAAAGGATGAATATATGTTTTCCAAGATAAAGCCATTTGAGAAGGGGTGATCATACTAAGTAAACAGCATGAGCAAATGTAAGCAATTTTGGTATTACAGGATATAAAGATGGTATGTGTGCGTGCTAAGTCACCTCAGTCATGTCTGACTCTTTGCAACGCCGTGGACTGTAGCCCACCAGTCTCCTCTGTCCATGGGATTCTCCAGGCAAGGATATTGGAATGGATTTCTGTGCATTCCTCCGAGGGATCTTCCTGACCAAGGGACTGAACCTGCCTCTCTTATGCTGCCTGCATTGGCAGGCAGGTTCTTTACCACTCGTGCTACATGGGAAGCCAAAATATGGTATAACAGGATGTAAATATAAAGGATGTAATATATCCAATCAAACACTAGAACATGCCCGGAAATAAACTGGAGAAGTTGAAGGAGGGGCTCGTTGTATTATTTTGTTGTGTTATTAATAGACTCTTTCTAGAGTCAGGTGGCTCTGTGGTAAAGAATCCACCGGCCAATGTAGGAAACACAGGTTTGATCCTTCCTTGGTTTGGGAAGATCCCCTCGTGGGGTGCAGTTCATAGAGGTGAAAAGAGTTGGACACAACTGAGCACACATGAGCAATGAGAGTCAGGTAGACAAGAGGGGTCCACAGAAACGCTTCACAGTGGAGAGTGAGAAAGCCATATTAGTGCTATCAAAGATGACCTTGAAGATGATGATACTGTATGTGAAGAGAACAGTTAGGAGACTAGAAAGCTCTCTGGGTGAGATGTGATGAAAGCCTAAAATTGGGCAGTCACTGGAATGGAAAAGATGGAAGACATTTTAAAAATAATTAAGAGGTAAAATCTTCAAGAATTTAGCAATTGCCCAAATGAGGAAATGTGACAGCAACTGGAAGAATAAAGTGACCAAATTTAAAATATACAATATAGGAAGCACACAAAAGGACAGAAATGGTATGGACCTAGCAGAAGCAGGAGATATCAATAAGAGGTGGCAACAATACACACAACTATACAAAAAATATCTTCATGACCCAGATAACCATGATGGTGTGATCACTCACCTAAAGGCAGACATCGTGGACTGTGAAGTCAAGTGGGCCTTATGAACCATCACTGCCAACAAAGCTAGTGGAGGTGATGGAATTCCAGCTGAACTATTCAAATCGTAAAAGATGATGCTGTGAAAGTGCTGCACTCAGTATGCCAGCAAATTTGGAAAAGTCAACAGTGGCCACAGGACTGGAAAAGGTCAGTGTTCATTCCAATCCCAAAGAAAGGCAAAGCCAAAAAATGTTCAAACTACTGCACAGTTGCACTCATCTCACATACTTGCAAAGTAATGCTCAAAATTCTCCAAGACAGGCTTCAACAGTACATGAACTGTGAACTTCCAGAAGTTCATGCTGGTTTCAGAGAAGCCAGAGGAAGCAGAGATCAAAGTGCCAACATCTGTTGGATCATTGAAAAAGCAAGAGAGGTCCAGAAAAGCATCAACTTCTGCTTTATTGACTATGCCAAAGCCTTTGATTGTGTGGATCACAACAAACTGTGGAAAATTCTTCAAGAGATGGGAATACTAGATCACCTTACCTACCTCCTGAGAAATCTGTATGCAGGTCAAGAAGATATAGTTAGAACTGGACATGGAACCTCAGACTGTTTCCAAATTGGGAAAGGAGTATGTCAAGGCTATATATTGTCATCTTGCTTATTTAACTTCTATGCAGAGTACATCATGCAAAATGCCAGGCTGGATGAAGCATAAGCTGGAATCAAAATTGCCAGGAGAAATATCACTAACTTCAGATATGCAGATGATACCACCCTTATGGCAGAAAGTGAAGAAGAACTAAAGAGCCGCTTGATAAAACTGAAAGAGGAGAGTGAAAAAGTTGTCTTAAAACTCAACATTCAGAAAACTAAGATCATGGCATCTGGTCCCATCACTTCATGGCAGATAGATGGGGAAACAATGGAAACAGTAACAGACTTTGGGGGGCTCTAAAATCACTGCAGATGGTGACTGATGCCATTTATCCTTAGAAGAAAAAATATGACCAACCTAGACAGCATATTAAAAAGCAGAGACATTACTTTGCTGACCAATGTCCATCTAGTCAAAGCTATGGTTTTGCCAGTAGTCATGTATAGATGTTAGAGTTGGACTATAAAAAAACCTGAGCACTGAAGAATTGATGTTTTTGAACTGCGGTGTTGGAGAAGACTCCTGAGAGTCCCTTGGACTGCAAGGAGATCCAACCAACCAATCCTAAAGGAAATCAGTCCTGAATATTCATTGGAAGGAATGATGCCGAAGCTGAAACTCCAATACTTTGGTCACCTCATGCGAAGAACTGATTCATTTTAAAAGACCCTGATCCTGGGAAAGATTGAAGGCAGGAGGAGAAGGGAACGACAGAGGATGAGATGGTTGGAAGGCATCACCGACTCAATGGACATGAGTTTAAGTAAACTCGGGGAGTTGGTAATGGACAGGGAGGCCTGGCATGCTGCAGTCCATGGGGTCACAAAGAGTCGGACATGACTGAGCGACTTAACTGAACTGATAATTACTTTCCTTCTTAGTGTATGCCCTGCACACACACTCACATACTCATCAGGATGCAGAAGGATCTGATTCATCAAGCTTTCCACATTTGGAACAAGAGACCAATGTCACTATATATAGACAATGTTAAGTGAGTAAAATTTGTGTTCTTCATTCAAACTCCATTTTACTCTTTAATTCCTCTTTAAAATGTACTCTGAAGTGCTTACCAGATGGCCCTTTAAAGCATAGCCAATTTCTATCTTTAAAATTCTGTGGAACGTAGGTTTGCATTTTATTATTTCCCTTCATCACTTTTACCACTGTCCTCTGTTAACACTTTCTCAGTTTCTTCATTTTAAATCATAATTATGTTTAACTACGGATCACTTACAGTGATCATCACTGTATCATTTTAGCTGTAAGATGCTAGTGCCCAGAGATGTTTTATTTGCACTTTGAGTTTGAATCATTTTTTGAACAAAGCCATCCATTCCTATTTGTCTTTTTAGAGAGATCTGAGTTGTCTATCCCCCTTTTTTTCCTACTGCTGACTTTGCCTGGATTCTAGTCCTTATCCTTTCTTACTTGGACCACTGAATTGCCTCCTAACTGGTCCCCTGACTGCAGACATGGTCCCTTGGAATCCATCCTTCAGAGCAGCAAATCTGATCATGGAATTTTCCTTTGCTTCCAACTGCCTGTCTGCAGCATAGAGTCTAAATCCCTCCTGACAGTGTCTGATACTTGTCAAATTATGTGAGCTGTGATTACCTTTCAAGTCTTGTCTCTCCAACACATAGCTCTGCTATAGTCACGCAGAAGTTCCCACAGGTTCACCAAGAATTCACAGTCTCTCATGTTACAGAGGTTTGAACTGCAAGTTCCCTCTTATTAAAAACCTTGCTAGCCCTCTTCCCATTAGATTACTCACTACTTTTATTTCAAGAAGAATCTAAAAAAAAAAAAAAAAGGTATTCTTTGCTAGGGAGACTTTCCTTATCCAAGCTAAAGCAGAGTGACAATATTGACATACATCTACCTCTGTCATAACTCATCCCAGTTGTACATGAATATATCTGTCTGCTGCAGGGAGGTTCTTTCTAGGGGAGACTCAGCACTAATCATCTTCTGTAGAGTCAATGGGGCTTTGTGAAAAAAGCACAACCAATGAAAATGAGTTACTATACTTTCAAGTAGATAATCTAGTTTTTAACTGAAGCAATACCATTTTTTTGGTTCCAGGGTAGTAAACTCCTTCAAAACTTGCCCATCAACATACAAGGCTAACATTACTTTTAAGACATTTGGGTATAGCAGGTATATTAAAAGAATCTTAAGTTTTAAGATATTTTGTATAAATATCAACTTCAATTTAATAAGTGTATTACTAGGTTTGATTTATCCTTCAGTCTTTCAGAGTTTTAATGTCTTGACTCAAAAATATTAATATGTAGGAATTTTGTGTAAGTCTCTGTGCTAGACATTGGCAATATCATAAACATTATAAGAGTTATTTTAGAGGGTTATTATGAAAATAGGGCCACCAGATTTTTAAAGATCCCAGGAAAACCTTTAGCAAATAAATGTCAGTTGTAATGTTGCTCTGGTTATTGCTGTTACGGAGAATGTGTTGAGGATTTTGAGGATAAGTCATCAAGTAGAATGGATATATATATATGTATATATATATATATATACATATATATATATATATATATATATATATATAATTTAATAGCAAGGATGTCATAATAAAATCTGTAAGGTAAAGCCATGTTACTTTGTTACTGCTAGTTAGTATTTCATACACCAATGACAGTTGTCCGGGCTTTAGAGGGCAAAGCAAATTACAGAAATCACAATGGTGTATTATTTAGTGGATAAGAACGCATCTGCTTTTGATGATAACAGTCTAAAATTTCATTTGCTTGATACAGGAAAATACTCAAATGCAGATGACTTGGGTAGATAGCAAAGCATTTTTTTTTAAAATAAAAGATTTAAACAAGCAAATGCTTCTTTCCTATAATTGTACTGTTGCCAAGCAAATAATAGAATATGTGATGTTTTTAGAGACTAACAGTCAAACAGTAAGGAAGCAGTGTGCACTTTCCTCAGAACATATTATCTCCTGAGTTATTTTTTATATTTAAAATTGGTTTATTTTGGGAAAGTGCCACTTGGTTGACCAAGGGCTACTTATGTGATATGTCGGTCTTTTTTTTGGTCAGTTCTACTATTTTTTTTAACTCAAATATAGGTGCTTTTTTTTCTATAGAAAATTACATAAATTTTCAAATGACTCTCTGGATCAAATAAATCAGAATGTTTCAGTTAGAGAAAGTAACTAATAATCTAAATGGTGGAAAAATGAATTACCATCAATGAATTTTGCGTTTTCCAAAACTCTGAAATTTTCTTTTTGCTGGCTAAATGAATAAAATGCTAAAACTACTTGGTAGTTTGAATTCTGCAGCATTTTTGTCTACAGAGACTTTGTATTTTATTGGTATCAGTTAAAGTTAGGTGTTTTAAACGTGAACAAGCTTGCACTATATAGCATTGGTGCTATGAGAATATATTTAGTGAGTCCGTAAAATACTTAATTGTAGTAACTATTACTAAAAGCTTTCAAGAGAAAGGATATTCATTACTATTTAGGGTAGTTTGTGCTAGGTGCTTTAGTCACGTCTGATTCTTTGTGATCCTTAGACTGTAGTCCACTCCATGGACTCTAGCCCACCCCGTGGACTGTAGCCCACCAGGCTCATCTGTCGACGGGATTTTGCAGTCAAGAATACTTGAGTGGGCTGCTGTTTCCTTCTCCAGGTGATTTTCCCAACCCAGCGACTGAACCCTTATCTCTTATATCTCCTGTATTGGCATTCGGGTTCTTTACCACTAGTGCCTGGGAAGCCCTAATAGAAGGAAGTTATTTGGGGATTCCCTGGTGGTACATATGGCAAAAAATCTGTCTGCAATGCAGGAAACTCGGGTTGGATCTCTCAGGTCACAAAGAGTGAGACATGACTGAGCATCTAACACTTCAAATCACTTCAGGAAGTTATTTATTCTAAACAATGCCATTTTTCTCCTCATACTTATAAATATGGTTTGATCACCATCCCTAATTTTTATTTTCTCATATATCAAAAGATTGAATCATTTTACATAATTTTATGACTTCTTCATAAAAAATCAATTCTCCCATGGCCCAAATCTTTTTACTTTGACCCAACTTCTCATTTCCCCTAACCCTTAATAACCCTGGAGAAGGAAATGGCAACCCACTCCAGTAGTCTTGCTTGGAGAATTCCATGGGCAGAGAAAGCCTGCCAGGCTACAGTCCATGGGATGGCAGAGTCAGACATGACTGAGCAACAAACACAACCCTTAATGAAGTTACAGAGTAGAATCTCCTGTCAAGTCTTTATATCTGTTTCTTTGGTTCTTTCACAATCTTATTTCTCAAAGTAATTTTGTGTTGCCTTTATAATTTATTTATATTTAAATTTTGGTATGTCAAGATTTAGTCTTCCTTAGCCTTGCAATATAGTTATGCCATAATCATGATTAAACTAATATTTGACATGCACATTAATGTGACTAATATTGCTCACTTCTGAGACCAGTGCATATTTCATGGAGTTCTTAAAGAATTTTCCCCCCTAAAATTAATTGCTTTTACAATTTGCTTAGCTTTCTATGTACCTATTCCTAAGTGTTCCCAAAATTTCCACGTGTATTAACCCCTCTGAAG
Organism: Muntiacus reevesi; assembly: GCF_963930625.1. Classification (NCBI taxonomy): domain Eukaryota; kingdom Metazoa; phylum Chordata; class Mammalia; order Artiodactyla; family Cervidae; genus Muntiacus; species Muntiacus reevesi. The sequence goes on along the minus strand of NC_089254.1, from coordinate 35,824,639 downwards.
GCCATTTTTCACTTAGCTAGATACTAACTCTGGTCATTACCATTCTTCCCCTTCCACACTAACATCCACTAACTTCCCCTTCCTCACTCATCATCCACCTGTAGTTAGAACTCTCAGTATTTGACCAGCTTTTTCCACGGTTCTCTCTGCCCACTGCATAACTACTGTCTTTAGAGTCTCCTCATTTCATCATTGATATCCCCACCATTCTTTTCTCTACCCTTCTTGTCTCTTGGTTCCCAAGTTGTATATGTTCGTGCATGTAGGGTGGTCAGCGTATGCGTGAGTGTGGTTTATTCTCTATGTTGGTGGAACATATCCTCAAGTAACTTCCAGATAGGTAGCATGGAGACCTAAAATTTTTTGACAACTAGACATCCCAAACTGATTTTATTCAACCCTTATACTTAATGGATAGAATTTTAGTTTATATACTCTTCCACTTGGAATTTCAAGGGCATTACCCATGACTCTCTTTTAAGTGTCTATTACTGCTGTTGAGACACTATATGAATTCTTATCCTTCCTCTTTTGTATGTAATATATTTTAACTATGTAAAATATATAGTTATATATTTTAATGTATTATGTAATGTATTTTAAACAACTATAAACTAGTTGTTTATAGAAACATTTGGAATCTTCTTTGTATCTCCTGCTGTTTTAAGTATAGTAACTTTGTGGAAATTTTTAAAATCAGATAGAACAAGATTTAAAGTTGTTTTATAAGCTGCATAATGCCTATAATGTAATTGATATTAATCTTAGTTAACAGGCCATAATCAGCAACAATGTTGATTATTTTCCTTTCCAATAATTGCAGACAGTTTTATAAATTTAAAATATTTTTCATGCAAAAGTGCTCTAACCATTAATATTAAAAAAGGATGGAAAGTACAATGGGCAAAAGTCAGGAGATACTATATTATATATCAGTAGATTTTAACCTTTGCCATTTAATTAGTTGACTCTGGGGGAATGGTTTCATTGTTCTGGGCCTCTGTTTCTATAACTTTAAAGTGGAAATCATTATTCTATATTTACATCCCCTACTGTTTCATGAAATTGAATCAGAAAATGCATTCATGTTTTAAAGGAATTTAGAACAAAGTAAAACTATGTATCTGTAGTATTTATATGTCTTTTTTGTTAATTTTCCACATCTCTGCTAAGAGAATATTCTTGGTTTATATTCATTCACTACCCTGTACTATGTTTTAAAGTCCTTATTTTGATTCAAATGCCTCTCTCTCATAAATAAATCAGACCGCTAACTCCCGATGCAAGTATTTAAGGGACTTCGAGGCAATGAAGACATTTCCAGAAAACATTAAAAACTGCCATTCCAGATATTAATTTCATAGTCTAAAATGTTCTGGGTTTACATTTAGCAATTGCCAATCCTTTAATTTGTGCTTATGGCTAAGAAATGGTCAAGATATATTAAAGAAATTTAATTCATTTCTAGTGGTCAGTTAATAACCTCCAGTGATGAATCTGTCTCAGGTAAAGACCCTGAATTATTTTTTATTTCAATAATAGACTGTTTTTAGAATATGCTTTCTATGTTAAATTCCCAGTGAGTAACTGAGGACTAGAAATCATTACCACTGAATTTTAAACTCAGGCGATTTAGGAAAGCATAATAAGGTCTAGGAAAGCCATCCTTCATGGAGAGGAGGCATTACTATACAAGGGATCCCATGAGAATTATTCTGGGAAGAAATGTGGTTTGAAACACTGTAATAAATATATATATATATATAATCTTTTCAAAACAAACTGGAAAATGTAGGACCCTGAAAACATCTTTTCTGTTGGAATGCCAAAGGGAAAAAAAGAGAAGCCATTTCAGAAAACACGAGTTTAAAAGTCTTGGGAACAAGCAGGCCAGGAGTAATCACTCACATGATACAGGCGATGACAGGGGGCACTGTCGGTGGACTCTTTACCAGCTGAGCCACCAGAGAAGCCCCAGGGACAATGGTAGCCAGCACACATTGAGTGTGAGCCAGTCACAGTACCAAGTACCTTACACCATTGCCATCACTCCTTGCAACACCCACTCATGGTAAATACTATTGTTGTTCTTACTTTTGTAGACTAGGAACCAGAGACTGGGAAAATTTGAGTAAGTTGTCTAATACCATACATATAAAAATAGTTATGTTCACAATGATATTTAAAAATATATACCATGTCCATGAGTAAGAAAATATTATATGTAAAGGTGTCAGTTTTCTCAAAACAGTATTAGAATTGTAGTATAATCTCAACAAATATTCATGTGGAACCTCCTTTGCTTCTCAACAAAGAGTTTTTTTAAAAAATTGAAAAATGGCTAAAAGCAGTCTAATTTAGAAAAACCAAAAATAAAAAAAAAATAACAATGAGACAGGCACTGACAGATACAAATAGAATGAAAGCTCAACAAAATGATCCATTAAGGCCATTACCAGACATGAATATTCTTGAAAACTCTGAATATGATTGATATGGTATTTCATACTATTTAGGAAAGGAAAGCTTATTACTTATCACCTTGAATAAAAAAATTTACTTAATTCAATATTACCTTTCACACCACAAAAAAGCTAGAAGAAAACAGAAATAATTATGTACCTAGTATCCTCCATGTGGAAAAAGAATATTCAAGCAAATGATTAAAGAAGAAAAATAAAATTATAAATTTGACCTCACATATTTTGGAATGTAAGTTTAGGAATAAAAGTCAGGGATTTAAATTTCCATTTTAAAGGGCTTGGACACAACCCTTTGTTCACATTTACGTTACTCATACCCATGGATTGAACAACCAGGGACTGTGCTACAATCTAAGCTTCATCCCCAGTGCTTACCCTAGTGCCATTAACAACAGTATTTGCTGAGGGACTCCTTGGATGTCCTAGTAACATCTGCTACTCTGTTCTAGTTGGGGGTCTTTCAGAATGATTTTGTATTTTTGTCTCTGCAAGCTAATTTTTAAACAACCCAGTTGGACAAGGAAATTAAATTAAATGAAAATTTTACATAGAGCACTTGTATATTCTAATCTACAAACCCCTAGAGAGATAACTATCATTTACTCCATTTTCTTTTTCTTATTAGAGAAAATATTTGGAGAAAATTAAACAAACAAAACAAAACACTTTTTTGGTGTGTTTATGAAAATAAGACAAGACAGAGGACTCTGGTCCTGAGACCTAGATTTTTTTCTAGGTCAGAAAGTCATTTCTGTTCTACACTTGCCTCATAGACTTTGCAAAATATGTTCATACACTTAAGAAGGACTCATATTAATCACTCTTACAGTTACATGTATAGAAAGAGACACCTATATAAAATAGATGAGATGCCAGTTAAAATGAGATTTGCATTATTTCTATATAAACCCTTATGCTTAATAAAATTTCCAATATTAAATAAAATCTTGTTCTCTTTCCTAAACCCCTGCCCTCCCTCCCACCAACCACATCCTTAGGTTGACATCCTTAGGTGATGTGCTTTCACATACTTAATTATCTGAAAATACTTGCGAGTAGAATTTAGTATATTACTAAAATAGTAGAAGTTTATTTGTTCTGGCCCATTGAAAAGGAAAATTGAGTGATCAACTTCAGGCTTCCAAAGATACTTAAGAGAATAAGTGATTTATTAGGGTTATTTGTTCTTTTAAATGCACACAGCCAGGCAAAGGAAGCCTCAAACAGAGTTGAGATCCTAACGCCTCCTGCTAAAGCTTGTGAACATCTGGTTTAGGAGAATAAATGGGTCATGTCAGTCATTATATGTAATGTACATGGATACCCACCAGCAAAGAATAACATAATTAGAAATTCAAGAAATGTGGCAAAGGGCCAAATTGTCTATTTTGAGTGTATTAGAAGTTTTCAAGGTAAATTGGGGAAATACCAGTACAATTGGAAAGTCTAATTGATTTGATCTAAATCTTTAAAGTGGTCTTGCATAAGCTCTCCCAAAAACTGCATATTTTATCTTGATGTATATCACTCTTTTGGATTGGACCTAAATGTCTTTGTCTTATATCCACTTTTAATTTAATAATAGCTACAATTTAAAGAATATTAATCATGTGCCATACATGATGCTTATTTGCTCTTTACATTGTGCACTTACTTAAACTATGGGCATTCAATCTTTCATAGCAGAAATATTTCACAAAAATTACTATTTTCCACTACAACTTAGATGAGAATTTCAGAACCTTTGATTGATCTTATATTCTGACACTGAATTAATCTCCTGCTAGGATTAAAATTTATGAGTCCGTGCTGTACAGAAGATGAAACATTATTAGAAAAAAACGACTAAGAGGAAAACAGATTTTTAAAAAATCAGAACTCATAATAAGTTGACTTGTTTAATTAGTAGTACTTAGAAGTCAACATTAATATTAAAACAAAAACATACAAACAAACAAATCTGTATAGCATACAGATTCAACCAAAATCCAGGATAGTAAATTTTAACTTACCTTCAGTGTCTGCTAGTCCTATGCCTACTCCTGTCTGTTTTATAGGCTCTTGCCCATTCTGTCCCATCTTTCCTCTGTTTAGAAAGGAAATAAAAGTTTATATACTTCAATTATGATCTTAAATGCAAATGTGAAGTCTAAGTTTGAAAAAATAGAATGTGACATTATATATTCAAACCTGCAACAAATTACTTGAATGGCATATATAAACATAATAAATTGATTACTATCATGTTAACTTTAAAGTGGATATTTGTTCATTATTCCTATTTAGGCTAAACATTGTACCTCGAAATTCAGTGCTCTATTCATGGACTCATTTATCAAAGACCAGACCATTATGAAATCTTCTAATTTTGTTTTGGAATGGGGATTTTTTTTTTTTTTTTTTTTTTACCATTTTTAACTCAAGAAGGAGGAGGGTTTTTTTGGATCTACACTTTGTTATGATGAGTTGTATAGATCTTTTGGTGAGAAGGGAAATTTTGAATTGCATAACTTAAAATAATATTGAAATAATATGGATGTTTATTTCTTTCAGATCCTTCCTGTGTGTAGCTTATTGGCTTTTGAAGTCATCCTGCTTGGTCTCTACTTCTGACTCTATTACTTTATGCTGTCATTTAAAGTAAATCTAATTCTGGTAAAGACTATTTCCTTCTTTTGTAATTTAAGGATAGTAACACGAGTTACTCTTTGGTTATGAGAAAATCACATGGAAAATGTATATAAGTGCTTAGCACAGTTACTGAAACAGCATAATATTCAATATATATAAAGGTCTGATAGGTAGTTGCATACATAATGGCTTTAGAATTCAGCCAAAGGCTGCAAACCATTTTTAGGTTTGACCTTCAACTTCTTTTGGAAGGCCAAACAGATGAAGAACTCAGGATACTTCGAGCCCTGTGAGTTCAGAATATTGATAATGTAACAGCCAAAAGACTATAGGCACTTCTTATTTCTTCAGAGAAAAAGTTACATGGCATACAAAAGATTCTGAAGTTGCCCTTATATGTAGTTATACAAGATGTTCTAAAGAGATGGGCTAAAAAGGTTTAAGGGTTTTTAAAAAAGGTGCTTGATCAAAGAAATGTCTTGATATACTTTCCAGACAATAATTTTAACATGGCAGTATTTATTAACAATTCATTTTTATTCTCACAAAAATATTTAATTTGCCCAACGAGAAAAAATGTAACCATACTTATTTCTTAAGAATCCAATTATATCTTACTTGAAAATGGCTCTAAAGATCCTCTTATCATTTGAAATGGTTCTGCACACAATGAAAGAGGAACTGATGTAAATTCAAAAATTATTTTACCTTGAAAGCCATTACATTGTTCCAATATAACAATCCTAGGTCAAAGTTTTAAGCACATATTTTTATTTATTGATATTGTGAAGGATAAAGTTAGAAATGTTAGAAACATATATATATAGTCTGCATCTGAATATGTACAAAAAAGTTTTGATTAAGGAATGCACAAAACTTCAACTTATGTAATTACTTCGGTGAGATTCATGACAAAGAGTTGATAAGTTAAAAAAATTAACTTTGCTCTATCTGCTACTATTACACAGGGAGAAAGCCTAATAGTAGCAATCTTACCTTTAGCAGTATCCTATATTAGTAGAGCTAGCCAAAACATAACCTGTTATGGAGCCATACTCAGTTGAAAGTGAGAAACGTTTTAGCAGTGCTGATCTAGTAGATCAGAGTGCTAAAACATTACTATTCTATTCTGTGCCAGACTTTAACAAAATAAATATAATTTTTAGTAATTGTATCAAGAATTTTTTGGATAATTTTTTATTTTGTCTTGAGGTTTAGATTTAATATTTTAATGATGCTATTCAGCTGCAGTACTTGCTTCTATTGAAAACTGATTTTAACATTTGGTATTTAGACAAAATGTATATTAGGTGCATTTCTAAGATTATACAGAAAACTTGCAGCACTGTGAAAGCTAAGTGAAGTATGAAGGAAATATAACTGTGGGTGATATAAAGGATGCAATTTTTTTTGAATTCCCAATAAATAACCTTCAGCTCAGAACATTCTGACTGCACAAATGATAATGCTTATTTGTTAAACAATCACCAAGTAGTTATTGAACATTTATGCTAGCCCAAGCAATAATTGTGTTAGATACAAAGGGAGATAAAAGAACCACCAAATACTGCTTCTTACATATCTCCTGTAATGCTTTAGAAAAGAGAACTTTCTTTGTGCTCATATGGTAAAACAATAGCTTCCTAGGTAGTTTGAAAAGCTTTTGATTTACAAAAGAAACAAGAAAATGGGAAAAAAACAAAATTGAAATGTGGTCTGTAGATAAAAAAAAAAATCCACTTTAGACATTCAGATATTGAGGAAATAATGTACTTTATGCTCTGGAAGTTATAATTTGTCATCAGTGTTAGATTATATATCTTGAAAGGTACAGATAAACAGGAAGGTACAGATAGATTGGAAGTGATGTGTGGTGCAAAACCTTTATTGACATACGATATTCACAGCTTGGAGACAGGAATGCAATGACTTTGTGGAAATTCTCTTCTGTTAAATTGGATCATCAATGTGTGGACCTACGAGATCGTATCCCTTTTAGAAATCATTGCCAATAAAAATGAACTGATTAAATACAAGTAGGTCCATTGAATCCACAACCTACATCTTAAAAAAGTAGATGGAGAGATAATCCAATACTGAGTCAAGTAGGAAAAACATATCCTGAAAATCACAAAATAAACAAATTTTTCACTGTATAAATCTATTTTACCCTATTATTTTGCTTTTATAAACTTGAGCCATCATCTAAATATTAGAGCTCTTCTGGGGATCAAAAGGAAAGATTTGAAAAAAAAACCTTGACATTAAAACAAAGAGAAGTAAAAGTTCCACTCCCAGAGAAGATTTCACTTAACAAAGAAAATGAAAAAGACCCTCTAACAAGGGCCCAGGCCAGTGGTTCACAAACTCACTCTGTAAAAGGCCAGACAATGAAGGATTTGAATGGTCTCTGCTGCAATCACACAATTCTGCCCCTAGAGCACAGACAATATTAGGTAACACGTAAGCAAGTTGGTGGGGCTGTGTTCCAATAAAACTTAACATATGGACACAAATTTCAAATTCACACAATTATCATGTATCACAGAATGCTATTCTTCTGGGCTTTTGGGAAACATTTAAAAATGCAAAAGCCATTTTTAATTTTTCCCAGACCTTACAAAACCAGGCAGTGGGCTGCATTCACCCTGGCCTAGATCCTGGAGCTGTGGCCCAATGGCATTTTTGAAAACTTAAAAACTAGTTACTGGAGAAAGTCAGGAAGTTTAGGTTTTTATATTGGAACATAGATAACATATTTATCTTGGATTTATCTTGGATGCTACTAAATTTTGCCACCAATATGACTAAAACCATTCTAACACATTCTAAACACAATCTGCCTTAGTTTTGCATTTTATTTGCAATATGATTTTCTTGAGGCTTAACATATTATAAATGAACTTTATTCCAAGAGTATCTATTTGGGAACCTATATATAGCTTATTACTTGTTCTAGAAAATATGGTTCTACTTCAAAATATTCCATTTTAATGGTAGAAGAATTTATAGTTGAAAAGTTATTAGTAGTCCAATGTGTTTTCTATTTCAATTATGCTATATGAGCTCTTTATATATATTTAAATGTCTCCTGATTCAAAATAAATTAATCTATACATTATATGATTAAAGCATCCACATACTACTGCTGCTGAACTTCCTTCAGCATCAGTTCAGTCCAGTTCAGTCGCTCAGTTGTGTCCGATTCTTTGCAACCCCATGGACATCTAAGTTATTATTTTAGCAGTTATTATTGAATATTATTAAATATTGAACATTGATAATATTCAATACTGAATGCACTGATTAAGTAGTCCTGGTAGTGACCAGCATTCATCCTTAGACTTCACTAAATTAATCCAATCTTTCCTGAAGAGTCTATTTTTCCATTGATGCAAAGAGTGGAAGTGCTTCAGAGGCACTGACTCAAACTTGGATAATTATCTAGTTATTTCCTTCTCATTGGTAAGTAAAGCTTACTCATGATGCTGTTAACTTTGTAGTGGAAAAAAAAGAGAGCCACTTACATCCTTGGAACAGGAAATAGATTGGCCTCCCCTGCAGTGCTGCTGCTTCCTTCACTGTCCACGCTATACCCACTGCCAAAGCTGCTGCCCGAGGAGCCAGTGGACACGGAGCTTTCCGCAGGCCGCTGATTGGCGGGCTTGGCTGCATGGTGTGGGAAGAGTCAACGCCACAGTCAATCAATGACACGCCAACTGATCTCCAAATGCAACTTAAACGTTTTTCTTCATTTACATTATAAAGAAACAGCTCTGGACCAATAACTTTCAGTGGCAACACTAAAGCCCTTGATTGTTTTTGTTGGACAAAAGAGAAAAACAAAATCACTTCTAGGGATAAATCATCAGAGTTTTAGACTGAGTCAAATATTATTATTATCTGTTGTGATTTATTTTTACTGTATTACAATATTAATATGGCAAGCAAATAAGAATTGTGGCTATTTCATAGAGAAAAGGCTTTAGGAAGACAGGTAGATAGAAGTGACACAATATGTTAAAATTGCTTCAATATTTCCCATATTAATAACCAGTAATTTAAGAAGTCAAGGTGCAAAATACATCATTTCAGGAAATGATTAATAATTCTGGACTTGTTTGTATGTAGCTTTACCAACTGCCTCCAGCAGGTTTTAAAATTTGAAGATATTTATTTCCCCTTAGTCATATCCTAGTTTATGAGTGGGAGTTGTTTTAAATAACCCATGAGTTTGATTTTTGAACATAAGAATTCATATTCCCATAGAAGAATTATGAATTTGTATTATAAATTATGCAATAAGTGAATGGTAATGTTAGCAGAGTTCTAGATTAGAGATTTGGGAGGAAATTTTGATGCCAAAGAAATGAAGAGAAACAAAGAGTTTCCTATTTTTTGTGTGGGTTGGGGAGACGCTCTAGGCAGATTTTTGAAACTATCATTTTTCTTCTGGAGTGTGGTCAGAGTTTTAAGCGTGTGAGCTTTGATCTCACAGAATATGGTTTTGAATCCCCAATCCTGCTGAAGTAACTCTAGGAAGTCTGTTTCCTCATTTGGCAATAATGGAGTCAATAAAGCCTCCCTCATAAGATGATGATAATGAGGCGGGAGATAAAGCTGGAATACAGTAACCCACACTTTGTATTGTGATTTTCTTTGCTATACCCATCAGACCTCTTCTTCAGGGCTTTATCATCGATGGCTGTTTCCCAATCTTTGAGAGTATCTGGTCCCTGACAGTGAATTCACCTTGATTCTCTTCTAGTTTTAAATGTACTCTAAGCTGCAAAACGACTTAGATTCTCTCTCCTCCATAAATACTCTTCTACTGTTCAGTTAGGAGTTTCTTAAGCAGTTGGATGGATCCACACCACTTGGTAAAGAGTTGATAATCTTTTAATGATCTTATATTATCAACATTTTTCTTAAGGAAATGTATAAAAGCACAATGGCAATCTGGCGGTGCTTTAAGTAGTATACCCAAATAAAATAGAAAACATAGATACTGTGAAGGAAATCATTTGAGGGCAGGAAACTCTATCAGATTAGCTAGGATCAAGTCTTTCAAAGGTTGTAAGTTTTTTCTCACTTCTTCCGTTCCATTTCTGAACAAGCAGTTTCTCTAACGTCACCAGAAATTTTCATACCATCTATTTCAGTGATGGTAGGATTCTTTTTCCAGAATATAGAAAGAAGAGATATTTGATAATCAGTCAGTTATATGTCAGGTGTGTATTAAATTGGGAATAGCTAGTTAGAAAAGTGCCTGAATCTTCTTAAGTAACCAGTCACCAGTGAATTAAGAGTAACACATAGGACTAGATTTCCAGAAAAAGAATAATAATCATAATGCTTGTTTAATATTCTCTTCAACTTATGTAGAAGAAACCTGGCTGATGTGTTAAGGACTTTTTAAAAGATAAAGTTATGAAATGCAAGGGTAATATGACATATAAAATTATGAACACACTAAAGTAGATTAAACTGTATAGTCAACTGCATAGTGAGTCAGACAAGTCAACGGATTGTAAACAAGGAAAAGCTATCACACTTTTTGATTGTCAATAGATAATTCAACTAACTATATTGTTAATACTTTTAGTATAATACTGAATGTAAGAAAGTGATTTCATCAACTGAAAATCTCATTATTTTCAAAGACCAACCTTAATTAATAGACATTATTTTAAATTCAGTTTACTAACTTAAAACTTTATTTTTTTTAAATCTCTAGCAATCTCACAAATCTCATAATACACCAAAATATCCCATGATGTCTTATTATTTACATTTCAAAATATCTAATTTTTTCTTTGGCAAACTTTGATTTTTACCTGATGGAGTTTCTAGCTCTAGTCCTCTTCTGGGATATTTGAGAAATGTGAACAGAATGTAGAACAAAATAATCATAGGAGAGGAAAAAGGCTAGAAATAAATTTAAGGAAACAGTTTTTTCATATTGCCTAGGTGAATGGAAATTTCATGTGTAAAACCTATTAAAGTGTTGCCAATATTTTTAATGCAAACCAGTAATATTTAAATAAAGAAAACTAAATATAGGGAACATACACAAATTTCAGAATAAATTTCAGAACAAATTTCAGAAAAATAAATAAGTCCACCTTTGTAAAATGAAATTACATGTAAAGTTAAATCTAAAGAAATTTTGGGTATTTAGCTGAATAACTCAAATGAATCTATATGTTTGGTATTATTTTAATAAAAGTCTTGACTGCATTTTTTTTTGGTAACCTGACGTAAATATAGAGACAGCTTGACATTTAGTTACTGAAAATGAATTCAATTATAATGCAGAGTATATCTTCCCTGTACAGGGTTATATCTTATGTTGCATAAAATGAGGTTAAAAATATAGAAATGCAGTTTTGATGAGCTGGTGCTGAGTCCAAATATTTTAATAGTTCCTTTTCAGTTACTTGAAACAACACATCTATTTACTAATTTCTTTAATTGGATCAGCTCCCACATAAAAAACCATCAATTACACTAAACTAAATCTGTATTTCTGCAAACCTCCAACAGTAAGTTCTAAAAGCAATGAATAAAGCGCTTTAAGGACTTTCTATTAGAGGCCAGATTGTAATTTCAAGACATCTCATGATTTCAGTCAAATTCTTCTTTGCTTTATCAAATCTGTTTCGTTTACCTTATCATCTGTTGTTTTCCACATGTACCTCTTAAATTTTCCTTTGTATACTCTTCATTGAAGCCCATTCAGACCACTCACTTTGAATCTCTATGATTTGATTTTTCTTCTCCTGAGCTCTAGCCAAGTCTCTTTCCAGTTTTGTTATACCTTCCTCTGAGCCTGTCATTTTCTCTGTCTAAATGATACTCATCTGGAAAGGCTCAGTTCAGAGAGAACCTGATTCATACATTTCCCTCATCTTCACAATCAGAAGTGAACTCTCCTACATCTAGACTCTCATAGCACATAACTTGTATACCTTTTACAGCAATAATCACTTTCTATATTTATTTGTAATTGTTAGAGTCATGTGGTTATTGGAAGCAGAACCTACCTATGTTTGTTCCACGGTAGCCTTCTTAAAAGCTTAATCCTGGAACTATGCTGAAGCAATATTTAATAAATTGATAGTAAAAATTATAATAATGATAATTATACTAATAATTCTTTCCTTTAACCAAACAGCTTAAAATATCTGAGTGATATAGAAGATTTCTCAATTTTTAAAAATCCAGTTAATCCCATGGACGGAGAAGCCTGGTAGGCTACAGTCCATGGGGTTGCAAAGAGCCTGAGTGACTTCATTTCACTGTGTTGACACAAATCAAAAATATCTCATCAGAAACACCACAGTTTTTTTTTTTTTAACCCCATGTTCTTTGTCAATGAAACTTTGGGTGATCTAGTTTTTTGGTTAACATTTAAAATCAGAGATTCAACTTTAATCTGTCATACTGCATAGAAAAATATGATCATTGACCAGATGTTTTGTCATACCAAATATCCCAAACTGGTTTGACTGAAAGAAATATTTAATGATAACACACAAAACAGGGGACAGCATAGGCTTGTGAATTCATAACAGACCATGAATATTATATATATACACACACATATATATATTTCTAAACTGGAGTGACAGAATAATACATAAGGTAACATTCCATGGGAGGTACTAGAGGTGCTAACACAGATATTGGCACTTAAGCTGACTGTAACTCCTGGTGTACAGATAGGAGGTAAGCTCTGGCTTATATTTCAGGAAAATGTCTCTCTACATTTCTTGTAGAAAATAATACTTGAAAACAGTAAAACTAAATATGACTTTTCATAATTTTATGATTTCAAAATTAACAATTTAAAAAAAACTCTTCATTCTTCCAAATCTTTAACAGAATTTCAGAAATCATGCATTATGTACCTGTGTATTACATATGAAAATATTTATTTTACATTAGATTTGTGACTTTTTAAATAATGAAAAACATTTTTGGAGCCATTTTCTTAATGAATTGCATTTTGGGAAGCCTATTTTCTTTTTGAATTTTTACTTGTATTTTCAAGAACTAACTAGAAAAACGAATGTATCAAATAAATATGTGATGGTATACGTCTACTTCTAGAGAGAGGGTTCCTATATACGCTAGAAGAATAAATACTAGCATGCTGAATCATTTTGGGACTCATTTATTGAAGGGGCATTTCAGGTAAATTAATTTTATCTTCTGTGAGGCAATTCAATCTGTTTTGAATTATTCTCTGACCTCTTCATTTTCTGTGGCTGCTAGATGGTTAGACATCATTTTGTTTGATTACTCCTCTGTGGCTAACCTTTATTAAATAGGGTAGTGTCTCTTTGACTGCCCATCTGTCTTCAATTAGCTTGCTCTGTTGATTTTCCCCTGTACTTACATACATCTTTAAAAAATGCAGAGCTATCACTGTACCTACCACATGATGGCAGCACAGTGTTCAAAGTGTCAGATGGAAATTGAGGATGACTGTAACTGCACAATCATGGACTCTAAAATTAACTAGTTCCAGATCCATCATCTTGTTTATAGAAAAACTAAGCCCCTCTCCTGCTTTTTTTTTTTTTTTTAAGTTTAAAGTTTAAGTGACTTTTTCCAGGTCACAAATTCATTAATGAGAGAGATTCAAGACTAATCAAAATTAATGAAAGTGCTCATCCAGTTTTCTATAATATTGAATTGTCTCAGATTAAGGGTTGTCTATTATAGAATTCAGTGCTTGGAATCTATGAAGCCTGTGCTATTCTTTCACTGGTTTTATGTCTCTGGTCTAGCTCAAAGGTGTTTCCAAATATTTCAGGAGTAATTTATTATGTAGGTAAGCCTATAATTTCCTATTATATATATTATTATAATATTACTATATGCAGTATTAATATTATCTTCATAGATACAGTGTATAGGACTTTATAATCAATTGTTTGGAATTAAGATAAATCAATCAATAATTCTTTTATTTCAATAGTATAATGATGGAACTGAAATAACTGCCTATTGCTGAAATTATACTTATAGCATGCATTTTCATTGTTGTTCTTTAGCTAGTATTATATTTACATTAGTGACCTTTTCTACTTTACCTTTCACTCTATTTTCTATCTATTATCATTGTTGCTTTTGTGTTATTTTTGCCAAAGAGATCTTGCAGCTTTATCTCATTTGCTGATTGGATTTGGATGGAGACCAAATGTTAGATTTTAATTTCCACTGTTACCAGAGTTATTGGTAGGTTTTCCCTTGAATTATGTCTGGTAACATTTTTAGGTTTTCTACTACCATCCAGGGGTATTAAGAAGAGATATTGCATCTTATAAGGACTTTAGAAATTTATATACTTTTTTCTGATTTACTTCAATATATTCAGTATCCAATTAGGAAAAATTTAAAAGAAGACACTAGAAAAATGGTCTAGGTGGCTTCAATATAATTATCTGTATTTGTAACCTCCAGATTGTAATTATTTACATTTGTTACCTCCAAATTATAAGTCTTCACAAATAAAAGTACTTAAAATAGACACCTCTAATTTCTGTATTGGTCATTTGTAAACTCTTGGATGAGGGCAGTGGAAGGATGTCACTACAATATTTTCTAAATGAAAAATTATTGGTGATTTTATTACTTCTCTCCCGGGGTTGCTGAAGACAAAATTAACACTAACACTGGGCTTGGTCCGTCAGAAATGTATATGTATGCATATATCAGAAAGTTATAACAAACATAAAAATAAAAATAGTCTCTTAAAATATTCCATATTATTCACATAGTAACCTCTTTGAGACAGGGAGATGATGTGATGCCTCTATGTTCTGTCTTCAGAAAGATACTAAAGCTTTTATTCCTGCTTTCACTCTTCCCTCTCCATAAGGTTCAGTGTACTATTGTTCTGTATTTGTGCTACAATGTTGCATTTTAATGTGTCTTACTTTCTAAAGGTGTTTTTGGTTAAGAACATGTTGTGGAAGAAACTACTTAAAGATTAAATGTGGATCAAAATTTCAGATTAAATAATGGATAAATGTTTGAATAAAATGTCATTAAAGTTAATTCATTTTATCTTAAATTTAGTTTCTAATTCCAGCTATGTCCAAACAAATAAAATGAACAAAGAATTTATCAAGGACCAAGTTTTTGTGCTAAAAAATGCTAACACAATTAAGATCTTTAACCTTAAATGACACAATAAAAATCTTTAAAAGATTCATAGTAAGGAGAATCCTATTTGAAAGAAAAAATATTCAAGGGCATCAATTTTTCATTGGCAACTCTATTTTACAATATTCTCTTTGAAACTTAAATATTCTCTCTCTTGCAGTTTGCTTGTGAAAGTAATTATATAGTCACTTTTGAAAAATATTCTTCATAATCCTGAAACTGATTACTAAGATCATGAATACTTGGATAACAAGGATGTTATTCTTAAATGGAATCCAAATATTTTGATTTATACAAAAATCCTGCCCAAAGGAGACATTTCCAGTACAAACAAATAGAAATTAATAATAGCATACTGATTTATATGGCTAATGCTAAAACAAACACTCAGCATTATTTTTCATTATCATTCAAATATAGTCAGTGGCCATAGAGAGGAATCTGGACAATTATCTGATAAATACATGTCCAGTCCCATGGAATCTAAAGTCTTTAATTAACTTCATTAATATTCCTACCTTCTCCAAATAGATTATTTCCTCTCCTCCTATAGTTGGTTGCGTGTTAAGTTGCTTCAGTCATGTCTGACTCTTTGTGACCCCATGGACTATAGCCTGCCAGGCTCCTCTGTCCATGGGATTCTCCAGGCAAGAATACTGGAGTAGGTTGCCATTTCCTCCTCCAGGGTATCTTCCTGACAGAGGGATCAAACCTGTGTCTCTTACGTCTCCTGCATTGGCAGATAAGTTCTTTACCACTAATGCCACCTGGGAAGCCAGTAAACTGTAAAGATCATGAGAGAGAACCAGACCAGAACAAAACAATATTCTATTTTCAGATGTTTGTTTCTACATATACTGTTGTCTGGTTACATATAAACTTAAATCGACTAGCTGTATTGTTCTTCAATTTCAGTTTAAGATAGAGAAAACTCAAGCTTTTGTCGTTCTTAAAATTCTCCCACACATCTTTAATTGGCTATTCAATAAATATTATGCCAATGGGAGATTCATGGGACAGTGGTTTTTGCCTATTGTGTTCACTGCAAAATCACTAACACTTTGTAGAGTTTCTGAAACATGCTATTCATTTAAAATATGTGTGTATGAATGTGAATAAATGATGAGCAACTAATCTGAGTAACTAGCAACTAATCTGAGTAACCCAGATAATATTTTCTATAAATGATAAATATATATTTTCAGAATTCCCTTTTTAGATTTAATTATTTTAAAAAATACTGAATTAATTCCTTAAGGATTAAAGATTAGGTAAGGGTTGAAAAACTCAAGTTTTACTTAAATTTGAATCAAAGTGATGATCTTCAATGTTTCTATTGTCATTTAATGCCAAAAATTAATTTTCAATGTGTAGGACTACTAATATAGATGATACAATAGAAGATAAAAGAAACAACTTATAAATGAATTTTTTCCAATAAATTTATCAAAATAATGACACAAAATAAAATGTATTTACCTTTATAATGCTCTCACTCTACCTTAGGCTAGAAATAACTTGATTAAAGTTGAGAGACAACTTATCAAACTTCAAAATTATATGGGCATATAATCATAATTTAATCTAAATCATGCTCAGTAAATTAATTAAGATAAAATAAAAATAGTCAATCTTAAATTATTAATTACCATTAATGAGCAAGGAAAGTAAGGGTTCTGAAATGTATTACAAGAGATATAAGGCATAGAAAATTTAGAGACAAATATGATAACTACATCTTGTGAGAAACTTCTAATTATCCAACTTCCTTGACCATTGGAAAAATTATGATTATGCCCATGTGTAGAGCAGTGGCTCTTAAACATTTTGGTCTCAAGATCACTTTTACATTCTTAAACATTACTGAATTCCTCAAAGAACTCTGTTTTATGTGAGTTATATCTACCAATATTTATCATATTCAAAATTAAGAAAAATTTAACATGAACAGTTGAGAAATACATTTTCCATTAGCCATCAAAGCAGTGATATTGTGCCATGTCATGGAAATGTAGGAAAAGTTCATGCATACTACAAAAGAATGAGAGCGAAAAGGCAAATAAAATCATAATAGTCAAGGTTTTTTGATCTTGTAGAGTCCTGAAAAGATCTCTGGAATGCCTAGTGATCTATGGACACACTTTGAGAATCACTGGTCTAGATCTACAGTGATGCACGTGAAGTATGAACTGTGAAAATGAAAGAAACACAGCAGTTAACACCAGCCTTTTTCGACAATCATCTTAAACCAGTATCCACATGACAATCATTCTATGGTGACTTTTAATTTTATTTTCGATCAAGTTGTATCACCTTATTTGAAAAGATTTATTATTATTGGTTTTATCATCCTTCTAATTTCTCTAAACTTTTGTAGACTTTGTTCACTCAGAACTTCACAGCTTTAGAGAAGTAAGGTCTGAGTTAAATATTATGTGTGTCATAAAAATTTGCTTATCTCTTCTAGTACTGCTTTTTTAAAAAAAAAAAAAACACCTACTTTATGTTACACAGAAACCCAGAGTAAATAATGAAATTTGGCAGGCATAAAATAATGCAAACTCTTCCCCAGATGGATTTTCTCTACATAAAGTCTCTTCAGTTTTCTTGTACATTAATAGTTGGATGAAGCCAAAGTAGCTTTTTAAGAAACGTCAGTAGCAATGACAATGCTTCACAACAATTGAAAAGTATAGAAAGAATATATATATTGCCATACAGAAAGAAATTTGACTTGCTCAGTATTAAAAAATACACTTTCTCTCTCTCTTTAGATTCCAAGCTCATTTCACATAGTCAGATATGACCTGTGTGTGTAACTGAATAACTTTGCTGTATACCAGAAACTAATATAACATTGTAAATTAATTATACTTCAAAATTTTTAAAATAAAAATAAAGGTTATAAGAACTCTGAAAAAAAAATTATGTGACCTGCAAGAACTTAAAAAAATGCAGTTTTTAGTTTGAAGTGTCTCAATGAGAAAAAGTTGACTTTGCCTCTGTGTTGAGAATAACGCAAAATTTATTCTATTGTCTTTCTCACGTTTAAAAATAGACACCTATCTCTTAACTTTCATCAAGCATTTTCTTAAAAGTTTATCTGTTCTTGATTGATTCGTAATATTATTTTAATTTGTTTCTGTTCAAATTATCAATTAACTTTTATTTTTCAGTATTTTAAAACACATTGAGGTATAAAGCTATGGTTATATCTACATTATTCCTAATTATGCATATAAAAACCTCAATACCCCAATCAAATATTGCTGATATGTTTTCATTTAATATCCAAAAGTGTTTATTTGGTACCTCAATAACTGAAATATATATTTATACATTCAACAAAATAAGAAAATAAAAAAGGGTACTGTTCACACCCTATCCCATCCTCATGTCCCCCTTCTCCCCAAAGATCATCCTGCGCAACAAGAATGGGTGGAACATCATGTTTTATATAATATAACATACTAAGATGAAAAGTGGAAAAAAAATCAAGTAATTCCTGGATAGATATCTGGAATTAGGCAATATTGGTAAGTAGCTACCGAGTGTCTTTGGCATTCCTCTGCGTCTCCCCTGGTTCCACGACCCCTCCTACCTGCCCGTGTGATAACGTTCCCAGCCCCAAGCTCAGATTGGACCCTCTGTTCAGGAGGGTGCACTGTGTTCCCATCAGCCTTCTCATGCTCCACGCTTCTCATTTCTTTCCTCCATCAGCATTTACTTGCCTGTCTCATCTCCTCAGGGTCCTGCTCTCTGCTGGTAATTTGATAAATTACCTTTTTGAAAATAAATTTGCTCAAACCTAAAGTAAAATAATTTGCATTTTAAAAACTGAGGTTAACTTTGTTAAAAGACATGTCATATATAGCATTTAAGGGACTTTGGCATGTTAAGAATTAGGCCTTTCTCTTCCTGGATCACATGATAATAGTCCCGCTCAATCAAACAGGCCCATAGCTAGATCATGTGACAGCGGCACAGCAATGCTGAAGCCAAGTCTGATACTTAGGCCAGTTGGTCTTACTATTCATGTCAGAAGAAATGAACATGTAAGTCCTCAGTATGAACCAGTAATTCTTTACATGGATGGCTTCATGAACTCATGGCTGTTACCAGAAAAAAGCAAAAGTATCCGATGATGACAGGTCAGTGAATTTCACCTTTGGGAAGAAAGGTCCAACCACAAGAGGCAGCGTCATATGATCAGAGCTATATATTACTGTCTGTGACTCTGCATGTACAGCAGAGATACTTCTGGCAATAAATGTTAAATGATTACAGAGCTTTGAAAATGCATAATCAATCATTCTAAGAAAATACGGAAAACTCTTAAAAAACACAAAGCTTTAGAAGAACATTTTGATTTTTATAAACAATAACAAAAGAAAACCCTTGCCCCAAGAGAAATAGGCCAAAAAATTTGAAAGCTGAAATCCAATTTGATTCTCTTAGATTTCTGTTGGCTACTTACTTGCTGTGTTCATATCAGTACAGTTTGTTTTCATTTAAACTATCCCAAGTTTTATTTTTAAAGCTTTTCTCGTCTGCCTTTCTTTCTTATTTTTGCACAAACACAGTAAACTGAAGAATATAAAGTCTGTTTTTATTAACCTCTTGCATACATTCCAGATGATTTCACCTCCAAATGATCTCATTCTGATTTCTTTTCTGATCTTCACTTTCCTTTTGGACCCTTTCCTTTCCAGAAACAGAGAATGCCAAATTCCTTCTGACCAAAGTGACCATCTACTTCTGGCCAGAACCAAATGGACCACAGGTCGGCTGCTGCCCTTGTAACCAACACTTCCCTCCACTCCCAGTGCCCTCCCTGTTTCCCAACCCAGCCACCCACTACCACTTGCCCAAGACAGCAGGTCTCAAAAAGAGATGGCTTAGTCAGAGTTCACCGTTGCAACAAGGATAGGAAACTCTTCTTTGACAGGTACTGCAAATGAGTCTTATGGAAAGTGGAGTTTCCAGCAGCCGTCTGTGGAAGTAGCTTCAGGCTTTTCTCCTGAATTCAGCCACAGCAAGGGACCCTCAATCATAGTTCCCTCACACAACTCAATCAATGATTTCTCTTCTCAGCTAGCCTCTCCAAGCTGTCCCAACAGTTCTTACTGCCCAGGGTGGAGGGATATTTCTACCCATCCTTTATCAGTGTTTCTAAACTTCAAGCTCACTTAAAAATCTCAGCATCAAACAAAAATAGCTCAGGAATTAGAAATGTCCCTAAAATGCAATATATTCAATAGCAACTAAAGTTAATTTTCAAGGTTTTAAGAATTTTTGTTTTAGTTTTGGTATGGTTTTAAAAAACAACCTATTTTTAAAACTCTTCCCAGGCTGGTATTCAGGCCATCTAAAACAGCCAGGCCTGTATTCAACCAAACCAACTGGCTTGGAAAAAAAACATCTCCAGGGATTTCTAAATACTAACAGAGAGTTGTTTAGGTATCAGGATGAACTGGCACAATCTGTCTAGTCCTTCCTTTCAGGTTTCCTAGCATGCAACTAAACCCCGGAGGGAGAGAAAAAGTTCCTTCTGGCTCACTCTGTAGTTCATACTTGACCCATATTTTATGCTACTTCAAGCAGAAATCTGCTGAGAAGCTCACAAAAAATACATGAAAAGCTCTTTAGGGACAATTTCACCACCCTTGATAGAAATGACTACAGATGTGCACACAGCCTCCTCTGCAGACACTGCTTACTGCTGGACTCGACTTGTGCAGTGAGAAGGTTTTATTGCCTTAGTTGGTGGCAGCTTAATTATCAGCCTTCAGAAAAGAGGATCAAGTAGGTAAGCAAGTCTAAATTGTATTCTGCCATCATTTCTAGCAACCTCTAATCACTGGTAAGGACTTGAGTGTAAATAGCAAATAAGTAAATGACCATGGTTTTTAGTGAAATCAAGGAGAGCTGGATTTCAAAGGAGCCAATGTATTTAAAAAACAAAAGCTTAGGCACTGTTTTAAGACCAGGGTTAGATTGCCGATTCTGACAATTCCCAGCCAAGTGTTCTTTATCAGTTATGCCACCCCCTGACTCTCCAATGGCTCACTCAGAAAACAGAAATGAGAATATCTGCAATGAATCCCTCATCCACTAGGCGTGATAAAATGAGAAAATGGGTGATGAAGCACTTTTTACGTGAAGAACTACTGCAAATGTATGAGAATATTCATTTGAGCATTATTCAAAGAAAGAGAATTAAACATGTTTTGTTAAAAATTTTAAAACCCATATTAAAAAAAAACTCAGACAAAATATCATATAGAAATACTTACATCAAGATAATTAAAAACAGAGTGAAATAAGGGAAGCATTTGACTATGGTGACATTTGTAATTATGGAATATTTGCAGTAAGAAAATGAAGTAAGAAATCAATTGCACTTATTTATTTGATGAAGAAAAAGTGAGAGGTGGAATTATAAGTATTCTTGGAAGGTACTAGTAAGGCTAACTAGAAAAGGAAAATTGTCCTTTGGTGATAATCTATAAACTGGGTTGAATAAATGTATATTCAGAATTATCTTTTAATATTTAAGCTGTTTCCTTAATTCCCTGCTAATTCAAGAAAATCACAGTTCATGTCTTTTGTATTGCCTCACAAATCTACTGCTCCTAAATATCTGATTAGTTGGGACAAAGGCATATACAATTTTTAAGTTTTCTGAGAATAAAAAGAAATGCAGAAAGAAAAATACGAGACCTAATTTTAGTTTTTTGGAAGGTACAGAATAATAAAATCAAGTGTTTTAGGCTGGAAGGGACTTAAGGACATCTGACTTATTTTTTTTTAAAACTTTCTCTGATATATGTTTTTGAATTACAATAAATTTAAATTTGAATTACAATGAACATCATTTAATAATCACCCTGGTTTGATCCCTATCACTGTCAGTGAGTGGCATTCTTTCTTGGGGAAAATCTTATAAATGTTGAGGTCAAGTTAGGAATTGATATTAACTTGTTTTCTTTCCTAACAGAGCCATGGAATCAAGTCCAGGTGCCTGCCCAAAATAAGGCTTATCAGATTTGTCTTCCTCTATCCAGAAAGCTGAGCAGATTGTGAAGTTAATCAGACGTGGGAGAAAAGAAGAGTGGAAGCATTGACTAGAATGGCCCAACCCCATCATTTATTTACATGTTTATGTAAGCTCTGGTATATTTATTTGGTAACAATTCCCCATCTATCTTATAATGTTTCTGACATGAAACTTTGTCCTGCAACCCAATATACTATCATTATAGCTCTCACTAGCAATGAAGCAGAAACTCTGAATTCTCTATTGCAAGGAATCAAATAAGAAAGCAAAAACTGACACACTCATTTTAAACTGTATCATATAACAATCGCTCAGAACCCAGCAGGTTATGAATGAAATAAATATACTTTATTTATTACACAGGCACTTGTATATTCACATGCCCAACACAACTGATAACACTTAACAACTACGGAAACATGAATGGAAAATGTGTTTGTAGGATCAAGAGAGAACTTTTACCACGTAAAGGTGAATGAGTGCATTAACATTTTTCCTTTACTTTCCTCTAGGAATTTCCAAAATTCACTGAATTTTTTAAAAAAGTTACACTTAAAATAATATTCAACAAAAACTTATCTACATTCCAACTGGTATGCTAATTCAAATTGTGAGTGGTTTTAATTTTTATCACAATGCAACATATTTGTAGTCATGCTTGAACAGATTAGGTTAGTAGCATGCATTCCATTCTGCAATATGAATACTGTTAATCTATTTCCCAACAAAAGTCAAAAGATGCTCAGTGCATAGAAAAATACAAATCACTATAATCAATATATTATGAAACGGATCTTGGGACTTACACGGTGATGATGAAGTCCTGAAATGCCATGCCCACAAAAGCACATTAAAAAGTGGATAAACATACTTTATCAGACAATTTCTAAAAATTAAAAGATGAGGGCCTTAAATTTGGGGGATGTTCTCGCTGTGTACTTTGAATAGCGCCTTTCTGCTCACCTCCTTCTGGCTTGACTGGTCCATCAGACATCACCTTCCTGAGGGCTAGCTGGCTTTGGTCTTGGTTGCCATTGGCTGGTGGAGGCAGATTATCAGACTGAGTTCTTTGAATGGGGAAGACTCCTGCTATGCTGTGTCTGTGCTGCTTCCTGGCATGATTAGACTGACCGCTTTTATGTGCTGCTGTGGCAGTGTGGGTGAAATGGAAACCCAGAGTATGTATCCTCAGATGGAACCAGCTTGAATGTCATTCATGCAAACATAAGTGATGTTTTGCTCTACTGAAATTAAGTTGTGTTTTCAAATGCCGAAATGACATCACATGCGCAGCACTAAAGGGGGTTAAAACTGGCTGTTTCTTTGGAAATGATGATTTTGGGGGATGGGGAGAACATTCATTTATCTCTGTTGTTTGGCTGATGCCTCTTGGAAGTAACTGCGCCCCAGCATTTTCAAAGTCTCTGTACTTACTAAGTTCTTGTATCATTGTTATCAACTGAAATTACAGCAGTTAAAATGGGTGATTTGTTATGCTTTAGTTGATATCTTGACTTCAAAGGATTTCCAATGGTTAAAGAAAGAATAACCCTATAAATTTTCTGGAATCATAAACAAAGTGTGACCCAACTGAATGGGCCCAACTGTGCTACTTAATGAGGCGACGACATAGTCTCATCACATATGCTTGTACATATACTAATGCTATGTACTTTTGAGAATATAAGAAACATGATTTTCTTCACAGCTTTTTTTTCAAAAGTCTAGAAAGTTTCTCACACAGAAATCTTCATCATTTCACATGCACAATTTATTAAACTTTTTAAGATCGATATGTCTTTTCCATTTCTCCTAGGTTCTAGAAGTTGACTGTTGGTCACATTACTCTTCTGTCTAAAATTGTTTAGTGTTTTTCAGAGGCGAGAATCTCATTGCTAGTCTGCTCCAAACAGTTGTGTGTGTGTGCTTTTTTTTTTTTTGGTGTAATGCCTGGAAAATTGGCAGCCACTTGTGCTTATAATTTCTGTATTCTAAAGGCTATTTAGGCGCACACACAAAGGATACACAACATGGCTTTGCCTGCAAACATCACAGACACAGCTCCCAAATACAATGAGCCAGGTTGGACGGATGGTAGAGACAAAGGAGAAACAGCCAGTTTTATTTTTGGTCTATGTAAACTAAAAAGAAAAAAAAAAAACTAAATAAGAAAGAGCATATTTATGTATTGATACTGTCCTACACAGACAAGGGGACAGAGAACAGAGGGAGTAGGGAGAGCCAGACACGAAGCAAATGGGGGAAGACGGCAGGAAGGAAGGCAACAGATGAACATCAAGCTGCCATGCTGAGGAATTTATTTGCGTCTTTTACTTGGTTGAAGGCGGAGTTGTTGCACAGCGGCTTCGGCAGCGGCTATAGCAGCCCCTGCATCTTCCAGGTGGGTCTGAGTGACGCTGGTTTTGCTTTGACTGCGAGATGGTCCATGAGAGCGGAGATGGCCTTCGGATGAGGATTTCGAGCTACCGGGGCTACTATGGGATTTCTCAATGGTGGGAACCTGCATGTCTGGTTACAAAAAGGTAAAACACGAGTTAAAGTTGCTCCAGCATTCCTCTTGTCAAGCTTGGCTCACACAATTTGAAACCGTCTAAGATTGATAATTCTGTTTGGTTTTTGGCTCATTTGTGCAACTGCTCACCAGATAGCAATGCGATTCACCATTTGGGAGACAGTTTTTGGGAAGAAAGACAAGAGGACGATAATCTTGAGAAGAGAGGTTTGAGAAGAGGAAAGCATTTGAAGTAGTCTCATGTAAATGAATATACTGACTTATAATTTTACCAAGGAACTCTGCTAATTCTAGTGGAGATGAGGGGAGAAACGACAGGCTGACACTGCCGCAGGAAGAGTTTTAAGTAAAAAAGATAGTTAATTCCTGGAGGAAGGGGTGTGAGTCACTGGGATACTTGGAGGTGGAGATGGTATTATCATCATCTCAGGTGATTTTAAAGAATGTACATATAAGATCACACATTTACTATGGCAGCTATACAGAGAGGTCTTTATACTGATCATCTTTCAGAATGGTAATCAGGGCAGAGTTAATCTGGCTACATGGAATCCAGAAATGATATATAAAATTCATATGTAATCTATAGCACATATTGTAATTAGTGGTTTATCATATTAACTCAGTGGCCTTTGGACAAAATCTCAGTTTTCCATCTTATAGAACATTTGTATTTCTGACCCAAATTGCAAAAAACCACTTTTCAATTATGCTGTACTTCCTGAAAAGAGGCAAAAAAGGAAGGAATACTCAGATCCAATATAAAACTTTTTATTTAATATTTATAAAATGCTCAGCATATCCTGGAAAGATACTCCATGGTTATCTCATACAGGCAGTAAATCAGTTTATGATGAGGATTAATGCTGTGTTGTAGGATAACTGGTTACTGAACCTCCCAATGGAAAAGTTCTTTCAAATGAGAAAACTGTGCATACTGCCAAACCCAGTGTATGATGCTGCAATTTAAAAAATAATAGTTAAAAAAATTATAGAATTAGTTTGAATCCACTATTTAGGAAAGATTTAAGTATTTTTCAGCATACCAATTGTTTTGATAACCTAAGGAAAACATTTTTGATATAATTAAAAAGCAAAATGCAAAGTTGTATATGTCCATGTATTACATTTTTAATGAATAATAATGTATGTATGAAAAATAGGGATATAAGCAATTAGAAGAAATATGCAAAAATTATAATGATGATTACATCTAGTCAATGTACTGTTGAGTCTTTTCATGTTTTCTTTATGAAATATCCCAATACATTTTATAAAATCATATTATCCTGGATCTTGAGAGCTGGAAAAGACTCAATAGCTCATATAATGCAACCTTCTCCATTTTACAGATTCAAAAACAGAGAACCAGAGTGGTGAAGATCACAAAGGCATCGACTTAATTACGGTTGATCTGAGACTAAAGTCCATTTCTCCAGATTCCATATCCATCACTCTTTGCATGATATTGTATTAAATATTTCCCAGTAGAACCCAACCTTTCAAAAAATATTAAATATACAGACACTTATATTCAGAAAGATACTGAGTGAGCAAATAGACAAAAGTTTTGCTACTTGAAATATTTCCTACCCTTGGATGGGTCAGGGAAGATACCATGGCTTCTGCTTTTGATGACAGATGGCTTTGGGGACTGCTGGCTGCTCTGACTGGAATGGGACTTGCCATGATCAATGCTTTCAGTCTGTTCTTTGAGCGGATACCACCTAGGCGTGTTATCAAGGTGAGATGTGCTAGATAAATCAATCAGTACCTGAAAAAAAATGCAGTAAGTGAATGAAATTTATGGATTAATTTATAACTCATTTGTTAATTTTTTCTGTGATCTGAAATATATTCAAGGACATAAAAGGATATAGTATATCTTTTAGGATGATGAGGCTGTCTTCCTCATTTTTCTTCATCCATAATATTGGGAACAATGTCTTGTGCATATTAAATTCTTCATAAATGTTTGGTTAAATTGAACTGTGTTACATCTCTGACTATTAATTAAATTATTTGGAGATGATGCAAAAAGAGAGATTACAAGTCAATGTTTTTATGAAATAAAGTTTTCTTTTGTTAAATGGACACGTTCTAGTCCTAGACTTGGCTAACAATTTTTTGAAGATTGTTTAATTTTAGTTACCAGAGGGACAAAATGAAAAGAATGCTTAATTTTAAATTATTAACTTATTCCATCTATTTTAAAATATATCAGTTCACATTTGGAACAGGGATATGACCAACAATTTATGAAAAGAAAGCACTGCATCATGGTTTAATTGACAACATTTTCTTTTTCTTAGTGGTACATCAACAATGGTGCATTTTACAGTATTTGGCATCTTAAATTTGATCAATATAAAAAAATGAAAATCAGCACAATGGATATATGCCTTAGGTTTATGTGAACAATAAATTATCAGGACTTCAGTAAATCAGCTTTTTGAAATAGGATCATAAATCAGATATAACAGTACACTCTAGAGTAGTCCTATCTAAAACCAAGATTAGTCCAAGTGGCTATTCCACGTGGAGCCTGCAGGTGAAATTCAAATGGGAAAGAGGTACGGATGTAGGAACAAAACAAGACTTCATGTCACTTAAGACTATACAACTGTTTTCTATTGTTTTTATCAAAAGGATATCATATTTTCTAGGTATTATATATTTTTGGAGAGGATTTACTTTTCAATGATAATTCATAACTTCTGCTTTAAGCAAAGATCACTAAACAAAAATATGTATTTTTATTTTCAAAACATTATAGATGAAAAAAAATCACAAGATCTAACCATTCTGCCAGATTTCATAATTGGGTTACATTCCTTGTGATTACAAGAAATTTATTTTTATTATTTTCTTTTACTTCTAGTTTTGCTTCTTAAAATATTTTGAGATTTTTCTGTGAGACACTTAAAAAAAATAAGAATATAAAATGTCACATCAAGTCATTCATACATTGAATGAGGGACAGCAGTTAAATAAACTGAAAATGCATTTGAAAAAATTCAGCTCATTTTATAATAAATTTATCTCAAATCTTTAACATAGTCATTTGGATTCACAACATGATTATATAACTTTCTATCAAACAATTAATATTTCACCTTGAAAATTAATTATAATGTACTTTAAGTGGTAAAGTGAAAAATTTATCCAAATATTCATCTATTCAGAGTCAGTTTGAAAATAAATTCTATTCACCAAAGAATTTTATCCAGAAATAGCTATTTTATACATTTAAGAAATTTCCTTTCCATCAAGCTTTAAATAAAGACTTATAATGAAGCAAATGAAAAATAAAAGAAACCATTGGCTCACCTCACCAAGAAAGTCATTGGAAGAAAATCTATCATAATCCCAGACTGTCACCTCCAGTGTTTTCTTCTTGAGCTACAGTTCAAATCAAAATGTTATTAACTGAATTCTCATCATAAATTTTTATTATACTCATATAACAGAGCCTTTTATCTTTATTCCTTGTACTCTGTCCATTTATGTAAAAATAGTTTTAATTTTATCTAAACCTGTATACTTACATTAAATATTATGTAAACTGTCAATCATTTTGCGGTCCAACCGAGTGTTTGATCATAAGGTACCTCACTGTTTTGCAAACAAAAGGGTGATTTTTACTTATTTCCTGTTATTCTGCCCCCTCCCATTATTAAAAGTACAAAGCAGAATCTATATATACTGTTTAACACATGAAATTCATAGGTCATAAAAAAGGTCTAGGTTATTTTGATAAAGTATTTGGATTTTAGTTTGTTGTCTCAGTAAATTGCCAAAACACATTAGTAGCATTATCTTATTTTTGCAGGTGAATTTAACTTATTTTCAACTCAAGAACCCAGATTATAATTTATATCTGACTTCAATTTCATGGTCAAATTAGAAATCTTCCAGAGGATAAATTAGAAATCTCACTTTGAAAGACAACTCATTTGTAAATTGCTTCCATGGATGTCTTCTTTCTATTTAATTTGTATTCTCTTCTCTCTTAATTCATCCTTATAAACCATCAGTTATTTTCTGTAAATCATGCATTGTTATGAAGATTTTCACAAACATATTGATGCAGTTTTGCCTAGAGTCATTCTGTTTCTGGTGGTAACCCTTTACATTAGTTTTCTTCATGCTTTCTTCTGTACAATTCAGTTCCACAATGCCAGATCCTTATTAAGTCTCAATTTAGAGAAAAGACGATCCCCAAAATGTTGCCTGATGGGATAATTCATTTCAGTGTATCCAATTCTTTTGTATCTCTATACTGTTTATAAATGTCATGACAGGGCTAGCTGGAAATATTTTCCTTCAAAATAAAATAGAGCCCAGTCTACTTAAATATTTCATTTTGAAATAATCAATGGAAAATGTTCTACCAATCTTATTTATTGTGTTTATTTTTTAGCTGTTTTGCCAAAATGTGCACATTTTCTTTCACCATGTCTTTGAACTGCACCCAGTTCCTTTTATGGCTACATTTCTTAGAAATGCACTTTACCTATTCTTTTTTTGTTTGTTTTGTTTATATAGTAAAATTGATATAAATCACAATCTTTCAATAATTTTATCATCACTGTTTTTATATTAGCCTAAATCTGTCATATAGAAAATAATAGCTGCATACCTGTTCCATGGAGATACTTTTATAAATCACTGTTTGATTCCACTCAGGATTAAGACTTTTCTGAACGTATTTAGTCCTTCTCTTATACTCAGCACTGAATTAGAAGAAAAGAAAAAGTTATCTTGATTATTCACCTTGACTGGTGACTTCATAGTCAACCTGAAGGGCATGCAGACTTTTAAAGGTACTTTGTTTTGAATCACTATGTAATCATCTCATCATACTGAAGTCTTAAACTGTGTCTTAAGTTGAATGCACAATAACAATTTAAAAATATCTTGGAATACTTTAGTTTTATTTTCCCTAAGCTAATTTTTTTTTAAAAGAAAAGCTTTTGGTGTTTTAACTGTAATACAATTTAAAAATCGTAATCTCTCCTGAATGTGTGAGATAACTACATGAACTATACAGCAATGTCAATATATTATTATCCCATAAATAATAATTTGGTATTTAATTTTCCAATAGTTTTGAAACTGATCATGTCAGTAAAGCCAAATGGTTTTTCAATTTTTTTCCATAAAAGACTATAATAACCGTATTGACTGAGGAAAGGATGAAAAATGGCTGTTACCATAGCTGAGATCTCATGAATATTTGTTATCTTATATTTATAGTACATTCTGACACTTTTAGTAAAACAGTAATATAGTTATGTTATTAATAACATAATTAAATAACATAATCCTAATTAAATATAAATTCTTGGTTTCTGTCAATACCTTGTTATAAATGATAAACCAAATGAAAACTTTTCTTTATTCATTATAACTTGGGCCATTTGAGTTTGTCCTTGACTCTTCCATGCCCTCTGATCAATAGTTAGAAGCTTATATTTTACATGTTTAAGAATGAGTATTTTTAAAACTTATTTTAATTAAGTTTGACAAAACATCTATACTGAGCATCAATCAATGGAGTTATTTGCTATGAGCCAATGGCACCCACACAGACCAAACCTTTCTCTAACATTCACTGGGTTTCCCTAATTTTTTGCCTGGAAAACAAACCTTTTAGGTTGGTGCAAATGTAATTATGGCTTTGGACTATGAATTCTAAATAATTATTAGTAGGCTCAAACACCTCTTTATTAATCAAAATAGGAACCATTACAATCAACACACTTTTGCCACCGAGAAGTTTGTTTATTCCTGTAGCATAAAAATCCATGCTTCGGGATTTGATGAACTCTTGTAAAACATTTTCTGCCTCCTGCTGGTTGTGGAAGCATTTCCCCTGCAAAAACTTGACAAGATGCTTGAGAAGTGGTAGTCAGTTGGTGAGAGGTCGGGCGAATATGGAGTATGAGGCAAAACTTTGTAGCTCAATTTGTTCAATATTTGAAATGTTGGTTGTGCAACATGCTGTTGGGCATCATTGCAGAGAATTGGGTCCTTTCTGTTGACCAATGTTGGCTGCAGGCATTGCAGCTTTTGGTGCACCTTATGGATTTGCTGAGCACACTTCTCAGATGTATTGGTTTTATTGGGGTTCAGAAAGGGGCAGTCGATCAGCAGCAGACCACCAAATAGTGACCATGACCTTTGTTTGGTGCAAATTTGACTTTGGGAAGTGTTTTGGAGCTTCTTGGTCCAGTCACTAAGCTGGTCATTGATGATTGTCATATACAATCCACTTTTTGTTGCACATCACAATCCAATCAAGAAATGGTTCATTGTATAGAATAAGAGAAGATGACATTTCTATTTATAATATATGTGCTCCTGAAATGAGCACAAGAGATGACCCTTTAAAATGGTGATTTTTTAATATCTGGCCAGCTCATGAGGGACCCACTTATCAAGCTTTTTCATCTTTCCAGTTTGCTTCAAATACTGAATGACCATAGAATGGTTGACCCTGAGATCTTTGGCAACTTCCTCTGTAGTAGTAAGAAGATCAGCTTTGATGATGCTCTCAATTGGTCAATGTCAACTTCTGATGGCTGGCCACTATGCTCATCTTCAAGGCTCTCGTCTCCTTACAAAACTTCTTGAACCACCACTGTTCACTAGCAGTTCCTGGGCCAAATGCATTGGTGATTTCGTGAGTTGTCTTTGCTAATTTATGACCCATTTTGAACTCAAATAAGAAAACTGCTTGAATTTGCTTTTTGTCTAACATCATTTCCATGGTCTAAAATGAATATAGACAGCAAGTAATAAGTCATTAGCAAAAAACATTAAGTGAGAAATGTGCATTAAAATGATGTATAACAATCACATTTATTTAGAATGTATTCCAGTATCAGAAAGCAAATTTCAACAATATAAAAACTGCAATTACTTTTGCACCAACCTAATACTTGTCTGGGGTCCTTTCCTGTGCCTGGAATTCATAAATTGCCTTTCCCTGAAAGTAGTGGATCTTCACCCTAGATCTACAGTTCTATTCCCAACAATGGACAACAGACTAACTCTTGTTATATTAATGGCCTCAAGCCTCGCTAAATTCTGGAATACCTACTATTGTCCCCCAGACGCTAGTTTATTCATTCTAGATAAAAATATTGAGAGTCAAGTTCCATTTCACCACTCACTTTTAGAGATACATCTACAGCCAAATATCTTTTTTCTCCCTCTGGCTTTATTCTCTTTCTTATCGCATATACAAGGGCAAAAATCTCCAACACTGGTTGCCTGTTAGAATCACTGTGGGATCTGTGTTCCAACTGTGGGGGATGGTGCAAACAGTATGCATCCACATTTCCCTTTACTCCTTATGAGAGTCTTATTTAAAAGTCCTGGGGTGAGGCTTGAGCATCAGAATTTTTAAAATGACATGAGTAAATCTAAAGTGTTGTCAAGATTGAGAATCGACTAGTTAATGTCTCCAAAGACTTCACATTTCAGCTACTGTGAACTGAATTCACTTTAAGAAATGAAGCAGCACTGTTCTCATTTTTAACCAACCTATTTGAATGTACAAAAATAAGAACACGATGTGACAATTTTGTCATTCAGCATAAAGTCAAAGAATTCTGGGGAAATGAATAGGCAATGATTCCAAGATAAAACAACTTTCATAGACTGTGGACAGAACGTATATATTTTTATGTATATGTTTTAGATAAATCTGCCTAGTGAAGTTTATATACCTAAGTACTCAGAAAGTTCCACTTTGACTTATTCCAATTTTACTCTAGAGAACTCTCCCACATGTATCTAAAGAATTGTTCAAGAACATTCACTGCAATATTGTTTCTAATAGTATAAGATAAGTATAGAATAAGATAAAAAATACAGGCATTATAATATATTCATTCAATGAAATTGGGACTTCCCTTGTAGGTCAGTTGGTAAAGAATCTGCCTACAATGCAGGAGACCTGGGTTTGATTCCCGGGTCGGGAAGATCCCCTGGAGAAAGAAATGGCAACCCACTCCAGTATTCTTGCCTGGAGAATCCTGAGGACAGAGGAGCCTGGCAGGCTACAGTCCATGGGGTGGTAAGAGTCGGACACGACTCTTGAATGAAAACACCTTATATATCAAGGTGGATAAATATTAAAAAAAAATCTTTAGCAAATAATTTTCAGAAGAAAACCTAGAGTAGGTTATCAAGATATAAATTGAAATCACATGAAATAATACTGTAAATTATTTACGTCTACTTGTATATATGTATGACAAACATCTTAATATCATAAGACAGCGTGGATTTATAGATGTTATACTCTATTTAGTGGTTATCTCAGATAAACAGGGGAATGGTTTCAGAGGGCTTCAGGGGTAGCTATAACATACTTTTTATTTAAAAAAAAACCAAAAAACTGAAGCCAGTATAGCAAAATATTTAGATTTGATAAAATTGGATATCAAGAAAATAAGTACTTGTGACAGTATTTACTATAATATTCAGTAGGTTTAAAAAATTTTATAACAAAAATTAAAAATTATTTTAGCAAATTACATCCTTTTATATTTTATGATTTTCCTTTTTAAATTCACGATGATATAAGAATGAGTATGATCACTTTTAAATTAATAGCCAACTTTGGTTGCTACTTTAGAATTCATGGCTATTTCTCTAGTAGAATTTAAAAAAACGCACATTGTAGTATGAGTTTTAAAGTTTCTGTTTTGGACTTAATCATCAAAGTGTGAGATCATGGGAAAAAATATACTAGGGATAAGATTCATAATGCAGTGAACAGTGGTAAAAATGTTATTTTTTTTTAAATCCTGAAAAACTGAAAGCATACAATTTTAAAATAAGATTGAAGACGGAAATTAATGTCAAATGCAAACTCATGTATTTTTACTAAAATTCTAGGTATGCCAATATATATTTAAATAGCCAAAACTATTGAAATGTCTTCAAAAGATGTATTAGTCACCATTTTCCCTTCATTTATAAATATTAACAATTGTAATAACATTTCACATGTATATTTTAGTTATTCTTTCACCTATATTTAGCAAAATTATTGAATGTCAACTTTGTATCAGGAACTATGCTCTATAAAAATGTACAGCTGCAAAATTTTTAATTGTATTGACACACCATTATGTCATGAGACGCACTTTGTAAGGTCAGAATATTGAAATAATAACAGCTAACATTAATGAAAGGCTTTTTCACAGGCAGAGTCTAAGTGCTTTTCATGTGTTAAATTATTTAATCCTCAAAGCAACTCTGTGAGTCAAGTATTGTTTATTATCTTATTTTATAGCTGATAAAGATTGAAGCTCAGAGGAATTAAGGCAAGCAGGTAAGGCTGCAGTTATTAATTCATAGGACAACGTTTCAAACACAAGAATACTGATTTCTTGCTCTTGAACATGGGCTATATGAATTCAGTTAATTAGGCCCATCATAAAATGTGACTAATCTATCACTTTTCTTAATTTTTCATTAGCTGAAGTGTCTAGTTTGTCTTATTTTAAAATATAAAATTATAAACCTCAAATTAAATATATATTTATACATATACAACATAAATTATTTACAGCATGTATATATATATATACACACACACTGAAAATCAGGACAGTTTTAGAGTTGCTTAGGAAAATACTGAATGGTATGTTGTAAGACAGTGTTGTGGAACTAAGGATAATTAGTATAAATACTAACTTCTGTCCAGAGATAATCGGATATAACCCCAATTAGTTGGGAAAAAATTAGATGTTTAATTTACTAGATAATGTAAGTTCGATTCTCCAGTCTGTGTCCTTTGCCTTTAGGGTTAATGAAGGTAAACACACCTTACTCCTGATCTTGCCTCTACCAGCCCAGGTTGACTTGTGTAGATGCAATTGAAATCCTTTGCAATCTTTTCACACTTGAATTTCCTGACGTGCAGAGAAGGCAACAAAGGCCACAAAGCTTTGCCTTCATTTACCCTTGTCTTATAGCTACCATGTACTGACTATATTGGGCAAGATGCCAATGGACCATGTTCTGACTTTACACAATTGGAAACTCCACACTTCTCAGCACCATATCAAAATCTGTGGATTTACAAGTTGAAGGTGGCCAGGTAAGCAGAATTCTTGAACATGAGCAGAAATCCAGGTGGAGAAAAAGTGGAGCTCATTTTTCTTTCCTACCTTGTCTAATAAACACACTGCGGTCTCTCATGGGAAGGCTGAAATAATATTATTTTAGGATAAGTAAGTTATATCTAATAATCAGAGACTTTTTTAATAAGTGAAAATAAAAAGTCAATTAATCAAGATGGGACATGGTGCTTATCAAAAAAGCTAAACCTTTATTTCCTTGAAGTTTTGACTAATTTCTTTTTTCTTTAATTTTTATTGTTATGGTTACTTTTTCATAAGTAGATATGATTTTAAGGTTGACAGGAAAGATACTTAAAATTCAATTATTTTCTCCAAAACCAGCAGAATAAAACAGTTCTCTGAGTTTCTCTTTAATTAAAAAAAAAACTGAGAAAGAAGAATGGAATATAATGGCTTATTTATATTTAACCCTCATATAATTATATAAAATATTGAAGGCCTTAATTTATTTGCTTTCTCTCAATTGGAAAAATACATACATATTTCTTTACTGAAAAATATATAATGAGTCATATATATACATATACATACATAACTATATACATATACATACATAAATACACACATACACACACACATATAGTGAAGTGAAACTTGCTCAGTCGTGTCCGACTCTTTACCCCATGGACTATGGTGCTGCTGCTGCTAAGACGCTTCAGTTGTGTCCAACTCTGTCCGACCCCATAGACGGCAGCCCAGCAGGCTCCGCCATCCCTGGGATTCTCCAGACAAGAACACTGGAGTGGGTTGCCATTTCCTTCTCCAATGCATGAAAGTGAAAAGTGAAAGTGAAGTCACTCAGTCGTGTCCGACTCTTTGTGACCCCATGGACTACAGGCCACCAGGCTCATCCGTCCATGGGATTTTCCAGGCAAGAGTACTGGAGTGGGTTGTCATTGCCTTCTCCGCCATGGACTATACAGTCCATGAAATTCTCCAAGCCAGAATACTGGAGTGGGTACTCTTTCCCTTCTCCAGGGGATCTTCTCAACCCAGGGATCGGACCCAGGTCTCCAGCATTGCAGGCAGATTCTTTACCAGCTAAGCCACAAGAGAAGCCCAAGAATACTGGAGTAGATAGCCTATCCCTTCTCCAGCAGGTCTTTCTGACCCAGGAATTGAACTGGGATCTCCTGCATTGCAGGCAGATTCTTTACCAGCCAAGTTTTCTTCAAAATTATTACTCTGAGGATATTGCCTTTAATTTAGAAAGAAGCACAGAGCATTTCCCATTTTATAAGCTTTCTTTCTCTGTGTGAAAGAATGCATATATGGCTTGTCACTTGATTGTGCTCCTTGAGGTCTGAGACTATGGCTGTATTCTCAATTCCAACCCCAGCAGAGTTTGGAGTAGTTTCTGCTAAATAAGTGTTTATTGAATGGATCCTTAAAACATGTTTGTACTTCTTTTTTTCTTTAAAATCTACTGAAATACATTAAGTTGTGGCCTTCAAATTGTAAATATATACAATATGTATACCTGTGTTACATTCGTTCCAGAGGAAATAGTTTGAGGTGCTAACAAGAGTGTTTAGAGAAAGTCCACCCAGGAACTGGACTTCCAGGTACCAGAATAGAGAAAATAAGCTTCAACTATAGCAAAATCTCATTAGTGGGAAAAAAAGATTCTGCACTTTGTCTAGCAGTATAATGAAAGAAAAGCAGAATGAAATCCTTCAGATATGCTCATTTTCATTTCTTAATTATCTAGGGACAAGTATTGAGTTAATGGACTCTTTAGTCTATTGTCTTTCTTTCACCTATTTTGGCTGATATCTGGGCTATTAGAGCTTATGAACATCTTGATCAAAGGAAGGGAAGAGGAAATAAAAGGGGACAAGAAAACCAGACCAATGAAATTCTTTTAGTTAAGCAAGACATTAAATTTTTTTAAGCATTTAGGACGTATTATAGTTATTACTGAAGAAAAGTTGCTTGATTTTCTATATAGTGTTGTTAAATAATTTAGTATAATTCAGTAGCCAAAGCATTCTATATCTCTTTTCTGTTGCAGAGTTAAGTGACCACTGGCAACATGAAATTTATTACACATATCTCTGTAAATAACAGCAACTGCCATTTATTGAGAGCTTATTATGTGCCTGACTTATGCGTATCATTTTTGGTGCATTCTTCATGTGTTTCACAAAAATCCTTGGAGGGGGCTATTAAGATTCCTAGGTAGAAGAGGACATAGTTTTAGAGAAACCTCATAACTTCTAAGTGAAAGTTAGAACTGAAATTCAAACTCAAGTTCTTAAGGACTTTACTCATTGGCCTCTTCAGTCTAACTTACAAAGTCAATACTTTATCAGCATAATTCCTTTTCACACTGACAGTTCTAGAAGACATGATGAAAATAACTTCAATATGAAAGATATGACTAAGTAACTTCTAGATCTTCTGTAATGTAATCCAGCACATCTCAGATTGACTATTGACATTTACAAAAAACATGTTCTCTTCTAAATTAAATATAGACAAGCACTGTCATTCTGACAATTTCCCCCTAGTTTCTCCTGATAAAAGAGAGAAAGCTTCTGAATAAAGGGACTGATAATGTCTGTTCTGAAGTGACATGATCCCTTTGAAGCAAAACTCATTTTGCCTATCAGTCTGAGAGGTCTGGATGATGCCTGAGAAGAGAAAGCCAGTCATAACAAGTGACCTTTCTCAGTTTCAAATTTTCTGGTAGCCATAATTATGTGACTGCAAGGAAACAGTTTCTGGGCACCAGAAAGGTTGTAGTGGCTAATACTATTCTTTGAAATATTTAAATATTTAAACTCTTACAAATCAGAAACTGCCTGTTTTGCTCAATAGTTTGTCAGGTTTATAAAGATGTTGAATTTTATTATCAAAGACAAAAATCCTGTACCATTAATATTCTGGGTGGGATTAAAATTCCCATCACTGTGTTGCTACAGATGGTACAAGATTCATGTCCCCAGCTAAATAACACATTCAATTTATATGCAATGAGGTGTGCAAAAAGTGCTTTTGGCTATATATTAAGAAATACCCTTAACTGACAATATACTGATTTAACACCCTCTAGCAGAAAATAGACAAAGGAGGTTGTTCTCGTGCTGGAACAGGCAGATTATGGCATCCTAAATTGCACAGCAATAATTTTGTGGTACATAAGGTCTAAAGGCATGGAAGTGTTTCAACGTTAGGTCTAAGTGAGGGTAAAAGATGAGACAACTCTCATGTTTAAGATAGGATATATTTGTAGTACTGGTCATTCAGAAGGCCAATTAATTTCTTCTGAAAAATGACTCTATATTTTTTTAATTTGTCATAGAAGACTCAGAAGGACCTAAGCCATGATTATTGCATGAGAAGCTAAATGAATTTTAGCAGACACATTATAAACAAAAACTTTAGGTATATCTAATTTCAGAGTGATATTTCTTCATCATACTTTTCTAGGTTTTTGCTATTTTCTACTTTTCTATCCTCTTCTGCATGTATCTGCTAAACATATTTAGTAATGTTGTGATCAGAACAGTCTGCTATTAGCCTAATTCAATTGATATCAACATGCAGAAAAATAAAAATTATAGCCCAAGTTGAACTGCAGGTAAATGTACACAAAAGGCAAAAAAACCCCAAAACAATAACAACAAAACTCTAGACATTTCAGCAAAGTTTGACATTGAAAGAGAACCAACTCTACCTTGCATTCTGGACAACCATGACTTGACTGCATTGATTCCAAGATCGAGAATGAAGGAAACAGCAGGAAAGTAGGAAAGACAGGAAGAAAAGAGTTAGGAACAGAAGTAAGGGAGAAAATGTGAGAATAAAGACTAAAGGAGCTATACCATAATACACAAACAACATGAGGGAGAAAATAATCTTTGAACTAAGGTGAAAATAATGCTTCACAAGTATAATACGTTCCAAGGTCTTGGTCACTATAGTAACTAGGAGTAATTTAAAGAAAGGGCTAGGAATTTTATAGGAATGGCATACTAGCGTGTTTTTGGTCAAATCCCATCTAGAAGGCATATTTTGTTTGACAAATTGCATGGGGATAGCTTTAGGTAGGAACCTCACTCTTCATTTCATTCTAGTTCCCACCCTTCTTTCTGTTACCCACTCCAGAATGGACTGCCATATTCATGACATCTGTCTGATCTTTTTGGTTATTGAAGTTTGCAATAGGATTACAATAGGATTAAAACATATCCTGTAACAAATAAAAGATGACCACGCTCTTATAGTATAAAAAGTGACACTCTAGGGTATTAAAGAAGATAGAAAATTAAAAGAGAGTGTTTATTTTCACTCATTAGCAAATGCTGATTAGAGATATATCCTTGGCAGTGATTTCCTCTTATACTGTCATTAAATAACACTAACGGTCAAATGACCCAAATAAAAGGAAGAATGCAGTTATCAGTTTGTTGTTATATTCATGCTAAAAAAATAAAGTACTTGAGGAGAAGGGATAGATTAGAAGTTTGAGATTAGCAGTTACAGATTACTACATATAAAACAGATACACAGCAAATTCTACTGTATAGCACAGAAACTATTCTGTATCTTGAATTGAATCAGTTTGCTGTATACCAGAAACAAATGCAACATTGTAAATCAACTATATTTCAGAAGAGTAGAAACATTGCAGTTATACTATTACATAAAGATATAAAGTAACATAGAAACTCCCCTTTCTTGTTCTTTAGGGCTAGTTGGAAATGTCTATGAATTAAAACTAGAGTAACAATACCAGCAATTCTAAGTTTCTAAACAAAATTGTTGGGTAGGATGAAATTAAAGGCTGTATACTGAATTAGATATATCACTTGGAAATTTTCAAATTATTTTCTGAGTATTATCTAATTTGATTTTCCTGAGTAACTGAAAATTATGGCTCTCTCTACCATGGCTCTTTCAATATCAACAAGGAAAGTGAATCTCTAAGAATTGATGATTTGACAGTTGTGACAACTGGTAAGCAGCATTCAAATGCAGTGTATAACTCTAATTTAGATCCTGTTCAAACAAACCAACTATAGCTATAGAACATACTTTGTATGATTTTAGTGTTTATAAATTTGTTGAGCTTTGTTTTATGGCCCACAACATAGTTTATGTTGGTTAATGTTCCATGTGCACTTGAAAAGTATATATATATATATATATACACACACACACACATATTCTGTTGTTGATGGGCAGAATATTTTATATATATAAACTAGGTCATCAAACTGACTAGGAAAATATTAGGAGGCAATTTGGGGAAATAAGAGATTTCAAATTAAAAATTATTATGGCTATGTGTGGTATTATAATTATTTAAAAAAAATTTTTTTTAGAAATACATATTATTAAGTCACAAGAGTTAAGATCTATTTTAAAATAATCTGCATGGAGGGAATGTACAAGGGTAAAAGTGAAACATGATTGGCTAGAAAGTGGTAATTGTTGAAGCTGAGTAATGGGTGCAAGATGGATCATTATACTATTCTTTCTATTTATACTTCCAATGACTGAAAATTTCCCAGTAAAAAGTTATATTAAAATGTTGCTCTTCAAATTAAATGAAAACACAGCAAAAATGAAACCAGAGTCTTCAATAACTGTCCTCTAATTTTTTTTAACTATACCTCCAATTGTTGATTACTTACAGTTCCATCATACTAATTTGGCTAGTATAAATTCTTCATAAAAGGTAATGATCTGTTGGGTCCAAACTACAGATTTGATGCCATCCCTGAATTATGATTTATATATAAGACTACAGCAATTTGCATTTATTATGTGAAAATTAAACATCTCTAAAGAGTACTTGCTTTATACAAATAGTTTCTATATTACACAAGAGATTTAAAGAGATCTTTTTCATTTATCTACCAAAGTTGACATTTCAAATATTATTCTTATTTTTTATTTTATAATTTTAGAACAGTGATTTGAAAATATGCATGTAAATAATGATGCATCAAGTCATTTAATGAGCATTTAATGTATTGAATAATACACATGTCCTATAAGATAAAAGAGTAACTGATGAGTCCTTGAACATTGGTTTCACAAATACATTTTGAAAGGTAAACTAATTCTTTAAATCTGCCACAAACAATTCCTGAAATGATTTCACAGTCTACTTGATTGGTCATAGCACGAGAAGTTTCTAGAACTGAAATACTAATACGTTCTTATCCAAGCAGCTTTTGTTATGATCATGAATCTCCAAAAATCCATTAAGGCTTAATTATAAATTTTTAATTGCACCTTGCTTACTAATTGGAAATAAAAAAGTACAACATGTATTATAGATAAAACTAAGAAAAAGATATTAAGCTCTTTAGAGATCATTATCACTATTTTTTTTAAAAAAATCACATGGCAATACTTATGTTACTTTGAAGACATCACTTCTTTACTTACCCTCTCCCTGGAAGAAGATACACTTTAACAAAGGGGTCTGAATAACCATTGTTGTCTCGAGGGACTAGGTTTCTTGCTTGGAGAATATGTATTATGAGGTTTCCAAGGTCATAGTTGATTTGAAGCTTAAAGGAACAGCAAATATTCCATGAATATTATTTTGTTTTTTAAAAAGCATATAATACATTACCGTTCAATATTTTGCCATTATTAAAAAAAATTCTCATAAGAAGCATTAACTGTCACTTTCATTTCATTTGAAACTGAACAGACCAGTTAGTGTCTAATTTAATTGGGAGCTCCCAGGCACACATTAATTACAAGTAAATGTGCTGTTCATTCTTTCCACTGTGAAAGTTCTGGCCTGTCTAAAATTCATTTAGAAGGAAAATAACACAGTGAATGCTAGTTACATTTTGAAACAAAATTTCCATTGTTAGCAAAATCAGAAATGTTAATGTTCATAAATACAATTGCCGGAATTTTGAAAATAACTAACTGATAAATGTATTAGAAAATCTCTTTTGCATTTCATCAAATAGTTAATAGTGGGTAGAATCATTATTTAAACACAAATGTAGTATTGTCAGGATATTTAAGAATGTTCAATTTGATCTCTTTCTATAGTACACTAGCTGATAAACCTGTAGCTTTTCTTTTTGTGCTTGCTTTTTTAACAGAGTGAGGTTAAGATAATAAAATACAACTGTTCTTTAATCTCAGAAACCGAAGAGAAAAGAGGCATTGTCTCATAGATGTCTAACGGCTATTGTAAAGTTGTCATTGAATAGTAAAAGACTTACCATTCAAACTAAATTTTAAGAAGCCAGCATGATTCAAAATAATTGAATTAACCAATTTTTCTCCTTCAAAAATGAAAAATTCTTTTGGCATTATTTAGAATAGGACAATTCTGTATGATGCTGCTTCAAATTATCAAAAAACAGAAAGAAAAGTGAAAGTGTTAGTAGCTCAGTCGTATCCGACTCTTTGTGACACCATGGACTGTGTGGACCCTATGGACTGTAGTCTGCCAGGCTCCTCTGTCCCTGGGATTTCCCAGGAAAAAATACTGGAGAGGGTAGCCATTCCCTTCTTCAGGGGATCTAGCAGACCCAGGGCTCAAACCCAGGCCTCCTGCATTGCCGGTTGGCTTTTTACTGCCTGAGACACCAAGGGAGCCCTAACAGAAGTGAAGAAATCTATACTTTGAAAAGGAAAAACCATAAATAAAAAATGAATGTACTTTTTATAATCATGCAAAACAGATATGCTATATTTATGTTGAAAATTGAATAAGTTAGATGAGTCAGTCTTCATTTAAAACTTAATATTAAAACGATTTACTGATCAGCATAATTTTGATCTGGTTATGTTTTGCGGCCGAAAAGGAATCTTTGTTCACTTTTCTCAGTACAGAAAGCTCCAGAGTCTCACTGACCACCATGCAAGCAATATGAAACATGAAACAAAGAGCCATGAAGGAACAGGAGAAATAAGAAGTCTAAGACTGCAGTAACTGTGTTTTCATGGAGTACTAAAATACAGGAATTATTCTGCAATTAATTTCACTGAGGTTTAGAACAGCTTCCAAATTTTTAAGGAGAAAATTTCCCCCATTTTTTTCCTTTCTCTGCTAGTCTAAAAGTCCACTTTTAACTGGTGAGGCAGAAAAATCATTTCTTACTGAAATAGAAATTTGTAGGATACCCTAAGAGAGTACTTTTCAAAGTGTACTCTGTAAATTTGGTGCCTTAGAGAACACTTAGAGTTGCTCAGATGTTACATGTGAGAGAAAATGAGATGCCTCCAGTAACCCTTAACCAGACCTATTACATTCTGGCAATTCACTGTTTGGGTGTTTACACAAGGTTTCATCTGGAATGAGGCTTTGCTAAAAAGACAGAAGATAAAATATAAACAAAATGAAATCACTGTCATAAGAAAGTATCTCCCCTCACCACTCTCCCTTAAAAGAAAAAAGAAAAAGGAAAGGAAAGCAAAGGAAATATCCTGGGAGTTGAAAATATTAGAGCAAATTTCTACTATAAAATTAAATATTACCACTGCAGTGAAAAGAAAATAAGAACAAAGCAAATGAATTTACTTACAAGACAGAAACAGACTCACAGACAGACAATGAACTTAAAGTTCTTGGTAGGGGGCGGGGGGGAAGGATGAAGGAGAAGGGGTAGTTAGGGAATTTGTGATGGACATGTACACACTGCTATATTTAAAATGGGTAACCAACCACGACACACTTGTACAACACATGGAAGTCTGCTCAATGTCACGTGGCAGCCTGGATGGGAGGGGAGTTAGGGGGAGAATGGATATATATGTATGTATGTATGCATATATATATATGGCTGAGTGCCTTCCCTGTTCATCTGAAATTATCACAATATTGTTTGTTAATCAGCTATACCCCAATTCAAA
Organism: Muntiacus reevesi; assembly: GCF_963930625.1. Classification (NCBI taxonomy): domain Eukaryota; kingdom Metazoa; phylum Chordata; class Mammalia; order Artiodactyla; family Cervidae; genus Muntiacus; species Muntiacus reevesi. Next base: position 35,780,737 of record NC_089254.1, on the reverse strand, counting down.
ATAAAAAGGTTTTAGAAAATAAGCCTTTCAGTAAAAAACAAATTATAACAAGCCAAAAAGAAACACAGCACATGTTGGCCCTTGAGCAAGAAGTTAAAAAAATGAGACAAAGAAAGACATAGTATGAATCAGAATATCTAGCATTTTCTTTGCTGCATGTGAAATGAAAAGTGATCACCTTTGGCTTTCTAGAAGTGAGAAATAGCAGTGAGACAGCAAGATTGAGAACCCACTGGTGATTTCAGTTCCATCCTGCTGGCTCCTTCTCATTAAGGTGCCCGTGTTCTGTGCTTTTTCTTCATTTCCATTCTCACTCTCCACTCTGCTTCAATCAGGGTATGCCCAGATGACAACTGGTTTCTTTGTCTTTGTGTCCTCCTCTTTATAACACTTCTTAGAGGCTGTGGCTCTATGAATTTCTATGGCATATTTGTTTCAGTTAGCCTCACCCTCACTCTAAAATATTTCCTGATCACTCTATTATGTTGTGGCTAACATCCTTCGGCTTCTGTTCAAGGTTCTTTTAATTTAGTCTTAACTTATCTCTACAGGAACATTTTCCTGCAGCAGAACAGATCTGCTCCTTTCATTACCCTCTGGCAGCAGAATTGTTCCTTGTACCATTTCTTCTTCCAGGAAAACACTTCTCCTTTTTCTATGCTTATCCTCAAATTACTTCAAATCTCTGTTACTCTTTGTGAAAATGTACTGTAGTGCAACTAAGACTCACTGTTCTTTCCCCTTATCGAAAACGTACTATCTCCAAATAGCTATTATTTTCTATTTTGTTAATTGTTTTCACATGACATTTCTTATCTACCTTAAATTACTTTTTGGTATCATCCAAAGTATCATTTTTCTAACTTTTCTGAATCTGCCCATTTATGATGCAATATATAAACACAGAAACATGCACACAGAACTAAAAAAAAAATAATGATTTAAACTATTTTCTTCTATCTTCCTGGTCAAAATCATCTCTATTAACTTGATAAATTACAGATTGGTTATGACCTCCAGTATGAAAAACACTGCTTTAGAAGAACTGTTCAGCAATTATTTAGCAATTGTTGACCAGAGGAAGAAAAGAGGACAGCATTAGACTCATGAAACTCTCAATGAGAACTTCAAATTTCCAGGAGAATCTGTCATGTTTGAAGCAAATTCAACAACTATAAAGTAAATGAGACTTAATACATTGATACTGTTAAGGTATTAGGTAGATTTCAAAGTACAGAATTCCAGAGGTATAATTAGATTTAATAAAGCATATATTGTATTAAAATACTTATACCTATATAAGTCATATAACAGGTAAGGTTCTAATAGTGCTGACAATCTCAATAGACCAACGGGAAAAGAGCCACAGAAGATGGTGTAATAATGATCTTTCAGAAGCATTCTTACCTGAATTTCCCCCGTAATTGGATGAGAGACAACCTTTGCTGCATCAGGTGGCTGCAATATTAAGACATATTAGATTAATGGATAAACCCTTCACAGGATTTAGCATTTAAACTTCCCTCTGAGTTAATTTCTGTTTGGTCAGAGCACACTGCCTGGAAAGTGCATTTTGTCCATTTGGTTGCTTTAGATTATGGCCTCTCCTTACACTTCTCAATACATGTTTAATTTTATAGATACATAAATCTCTTTTTCATTGTGTGGAGCCTGTTTTGAAGCTATAATTTTATACCTGAAGTAATGTACGTTCAATTACTTAAGAAATGAAACACTTTTGGTTGAAAGTATTCAATTTAAATATTAATGGATTTTAAATGTCTATAAGAAAATGAAAAAGATATTGTTTTTACTTGACTGCCTAGGAGGCCAAAGTTATAAAAGTCTACCTTATACTCTTTTGCTGGGTTCTCAGTCCAGTCCTACTCTCTTCTAGAGTGAGACACCCAGGTAACCAATTCTTGGCATTTCGTACCCCTTTAATTAAAAGTTCATAATTCTATCTAAGTTCACATTTCCTTAATAATTTTCTTATGTCAGGAAAGCCTTAAAAACCATTCAGAATGTGATCTGATAAAGTGATTCATTCTGCTGATTAAATGACCGATTACTGATCTGTTACATTTCAGTAGAATGTACAAATTTGTACCAAAGAAGGAATGATGTCCCTGACTCTAGATCTATAACAGAATTCCAGGTAATGTGGCATCACTGTAGGGAGACATTTACTAAAATGGAGGCAAACTTACTACCGACAAAAAAGACCCTGTCTCCCTATATACACATCATATTGGCCTTATATTAATAATTAACTGGAAAAGGAAAATCATAGTATTTAGGTGTGTTTCTGCTACTTTTTTTTATTAATTTATGCTAGAAAGGAGAGCAATCAAAGACAGCTATCTTCCAGGTCTTGTTCTGTGCAATATTTAAAATACTGTGTAATCATTGGTAAAGTTATAGAGAAGGGGTTAAATTTTCTAAGCCATATATCCTTTATTAATAAAGTTCATTTACATGAATGGCCATTTAATAACACTGAAACTGTGCTCTGGCTGCAAAGGATAAACTGCTAGTTATTGAACAATTATGTTTACTTAATTCTTTTACTGTTTAAGTTTTAAGGAAAGCAAAGGAGTTGAGAAAAATAAGGACTACACAATTTCCTGAAACTCTAACTCAATTAAAGATGGTAAGTTTCCTAAAACTAGATATCCATGAATCTGAATGAGAAAGGCTGAGGATAACGAGAGATAAAAAGTCAAAAATAATATTAAAAAAACCCAAGTAATGATTGATAATATATTTTGTTTTGATTTCATTTTGATGGTTGTAACTCATTTGAAATATGATCATGCAAACATAACTAGATTCAATGCAGAGAATAAACTTATGCACAAATTTTAAATGTTCTGGGTGGGGCAATGAACTCATAAAGGCACACAAGAATACAATAATATCTGTGTACAGTGGGCAACCTACCAGCTCCAGGTAGCTATGGTTTAAGATTAGAGACAAGTATTTCTTTTCAGTGATGTCATGCCTTTGTGAAGATGGTTTTTGATGATTGTGGTGATAAAAAAAAAAGTATTAAGAGAAATTAGTGTGATCAGTGTGGAAGAGGAAATGAGAGTGTCAGTGTCCAAACTGATTCTACCTTCTGAATAGCTGTGCAGTGCCTGTCAGGCACACATATCCCACTGATAAATAATTTTAGTGTATAACTATGAAATAGATACATTATTTTATTTCATTTTATGTACTATTTTTCCAATGGTTACTAAGATGTTAGGACATAAATACTAGTTAAATTGTTGGGACCTAACTACATAATAAATGTTAATTGTTTTAGGTATTTCTTTTGGTATAAGGGCAGTATGAAAAAATTACTGAGCTGTTGTGTGCTGTGATAGAAAAGTCTGGGAGAGCAAGGACCTATTTCATTAGAACACTTAAAATTAGTAAGCATTTTAGTTGACATTTATTTACACTATGACGGGAGAAATTATTCAGATATTAAAGATAATATGAAGAAAATCTGATTAGATTTCAGAAATAAAACAGATTGAGGCAGTAAAATAAAAATTTTGGAGGCAAAATTTCATATTGAATTAATAAACAAAATAATTTATGGTCGTATGTATATATATATATATATATATATATATATAAAACATAATTTAAACCTACATCTAAATAATTTAGAGTCACCTTTTACTTATATTTACTCAGAAGCAATCACTTAAACTGGAACATGATTAATAGATTAATAATTACTTATGAACAATCACTCAAAACATTTAATAGACGGTGTTCTAAATATACATAATTAATGTATAATTATGCTATGGTTTAAATATTTTTGTTTTAATGTACTTCATAATATTAATGTTTTATAATTTAATATATAGTTAGCCTCATAACCAATAAGACAAAAGGATGTTAAAATTATATTTTTCTAAATTAACTGAAGAACATATGCTATATTTGAACATATTACCTGACTCAGAAACATGTAAGCTTCAGACCATTGCTCAGTATTTCTCTAATCTCTCAATGTCAATATTTTAACATTGTAGGATTTGTAGAACAAATAAAAATAAGTATTGCCTTTTATGCATACTATAAATATCACTAAGTTTATTTATTTTAAGAAACTTATTTTAAGAAAGCTAAAAGTTGATGATAAACCCTCCAAAAGATGAATAGTCCCTTAGTAATAGTCCCTTTCTTCAAGAGTGTTAACATCTATTCAGTATACATTTCTATCAGTATATATAAAATCTCACTAATAACCAGATATGATTATTGCTATTACTACTAAAAGGAATTAAAAAGCAATCTATATACCATCACGTCAAGTAGACTATAATGTGAGCCACATAGGTTATTTCAAACACTCTATTAGTCACCTTAAAAATATAAAAGTAAATGGTAAAATTAATTTTTAAAAATATATTTTGTTTATTTGGCTGCACCAGGTCTTAGTTGCACCCCACCGGTAGCATGTGGATGTTTTAGTTCGGTATGTTGGATCTTTAGTTGTGGCATGTGGGGTCTAGTTCCCTGAAAAGGGATCAAACCTGGGCCCCCTGCATTGGGAGCATGAAGTTTTAGCCACTGGACCATCAGCAAAGTCTTGTGCAATTAATTTCTGTTGACATATTTTATTTGATGCAATTTATTAAAAACAACATCATTTCATCATGAAATCAATATAAAAAATGTAATGAGCTATTTTACATGTTTTTTTCTACTAAGTCTTTAAAATCTGTTGTATAATTCACATATACAGCATATCTCAATTAGGACTAGTAAATTTGAAGTGTTCAGTTGCCACGGGTGGCTAGCAGCCACTGTCATGGACAGTGAAGCTCTAGAGCTGTTTCAGCAAAACCTCTGTAAAACTACACAGATCACATTCTTGGCATAGAAAAGAGTTACCACATATCATAAAATGTGTCAGTATCATTCCCTTGATGTTTGTCCTATGATACCTGTGTTCATCTTGCAATCATTGCCAAAAAAGTTCACATAACAAAAAAAACTATATTTTTTACTCCCATAATATTATAAAGACTCACAGGTGCCACTGATGTTTTAATTTAATTTTAATTTATTTTGTTATGGTCTATGCAAGCTACTCTACTACGTGCTTAGGGAGCTATAAAGAAAATAAGAAACGGCTTTTGATTCTTAATGAGTGTACAGCCCACTTAGAAGGATAAAATAAGCAAACAAGTAACCATAATTAAGATACAAATTGTTTTAATAGATACATAAAGCATCTGGCACTTTGGAGGGAGGGAAGGTGGAGAGAAGGATAACTCTAACTTTAAGGAAGGATTAGAATATGGAAAGGCTTAGTAGAGGAAGGGTTTCTGTTATTTTTGTTTATCATTGGCTCTTCATTTTCTGCAGATTGTAGAGTAAAAGCAAGGCATGGCATATAATGTCTTTCAATTCACAATTATCTAGGCTTCTCCTCTATTTATTATTCCTATATCTTTGTATGCCATGACTTAAGCATACAATTTTCTGTTTCTCATTTTTTTTTTTTCGTGATGCATTCTCTTCTTCAATGTTGGCTCCTTTTTCCCCTTTACCAAGCTGGTTCATTAGCTAAATGCCAGCTTTCCTAACCCCACTGTCCTAGTGCCCTCTGCAGTTTTTAATGACCACCAACATTATAGATTTACTGAATTTGTTTATATATCATTTTTCACCTATACTTAGATCAGCACTTCTTAAACTTCAAGGGGTATCACACTCACTTGGAGAACTTATTAATACTCAGGTTGCTTGGTCTTATCTCTGGAGTTTCTGATTCAGAAGGCGTAAGGGTACAATCAAGAATTTGTATTTTTAATAAGTTCCTGCCTGATGCTGGTGCTACTGGATTGAGCAGGCTTTAAGAACCACTGGTCTACATAGTATACAGGGATGGATTTTATCCATCTTTGTATCTTGCATACAAATTATGACTCATGGTACTGAAGGTGGCATCTAGAAATATCTTTGGAAAGTAGAATGAGTTGAGCCTCTTTTTTGGGGGTTGAGGTGGGGAGATGGGAGTAAAATGAGTTTGATAACCATAATAAATAGAGTACTTAGTAGCGAGGCTACTGTAAACATCTGACAACATTAAGCCTACTGTGATAATCTTTCAAGAAACATCCCGCTTCCCCAGGTAGAGACAGGGAAGCTGACATTCCAGGTAGCAGGGATGAATTTTAAGCAGGATAGGGACCTAATCCTATCACTGTCACAGATCCATAGTTGGAGGGTAGATTAAGAGGAAGGAAGAGAGACTGGTGAGTGGAGTGACTAGTAGTAGTGCAATACTGCAGGTAAAAAAGAATAATGCTTTACTAAACGAAATTGGCAAGTTCAGAAAAGATGGAAAATTATTAGAGAATTATCAAAAAACTAGAGTTCACAGCACTAGGATTCAATGAGTAAAAGAAAAGATGAGACAATGGTGCTTTTATATTTCGACTTAATTTTCTGGGAGGATGGTGATGTCAAATGTTGAAATAAGAAAAATATCTGGATGACAGACTTATAGAATTTATTGTGTTTGGTGTGAAAACTTTGTTAGCAGGGCTTGTCATGTCTTTAGGTCATCTCTGTGGAGATACTGAGAAATCTGAAATGGTAAAAGCCTGTAACTTTGGAGACAGGGCACCTCCATGAGGTAATTAATCAAGATTAATACATAATTGCATGTGGTAAAGTACAGTTGTGTTAAAATTTATTTTGAAATTGAGTCTATCTTTGAACTTATTCCTCATGAAACCATAAAAAACTTTATTTTCTGAAGTCCAGACAACTTATCCAACCATATCCTTCCTTATATATTTCACCACATAAAGACAAATCTTTATGTTTAAACAAATAAACAAACCCTTTTAAATGTATTTATCAATCATGAAGAGAGTTTTTCTATTAATAATCAATCTATGGGGGGAAAATTACAAATTGTCTATATTATCACCTGATTCTATTAAGTTATAATTAATTTATGTTTTCTTTTAATTCCCCAGTAACTCTAAAATAATACTGCTAGAAACATTTATTCTAACTGAAGAACTGCATGAAGAGAAAATTTATTAGTATGGAATTAGGGATACCTTTCAAAATAGCAATACTACATTACTGACTTTCTTTGCTTCTTGTTGTCCTAAATTATCCTCATTTCATGGTCTTTTTTACTATTTATTTAAATTACAAAATATAATGTATATCTTGTGTTTCTAAAAAGATACAATGACTATATTTGATACACAAAAAGGTTCAGATTTATGTGACAACAACAAAGAAAAAGAACATGAAGCATCAGATACATTTTTTTTCCAGTCCCTCATAATAATTGCCACAATATTTTAAGAAAGAAACACATCATTTTGATACATCTTGTTCAGTTTTATACTGAGGTATGGAAACCTTTTTTGTTTGTTTCAGCAGATCAATAGGAAAGGAGAAATTACATGAGAAACACCTTTAGGAAATGATACTATATTTCCTGTCTCCTAATTTGAATAAGGAGCTAGAAAATAAGTAACCTCGAGGTTGCATTGGGCATGTCTCACCTTGCTGCTGCTGTGCTTCTTTTTGCTCACTGAGGGTGACCCTGGCTGCCCAGGACTGGGAACAGAACTGGATCCTGCAGATGTAGGACCTGAATGAACGTGAGATCCCTTTTCAACAACAGATGACAGAACCAGTGGTGACTGCTGTAGTGAGACCTTCTGGAGCTCTGCTGCCAACTGCTTCGGATCAACCCCTGGGGATTTCGCTTTATCCACTGCAACAAAACCAAATGGCTTCACATATTCTCAGTTTCATAGGTACTTAATACCATGGAACTAATCTGAGTCCTAGATGACAAAGTCAAAATGTTATATAAAACAATTTAAATTAAAAAGAAAATCATGCAAGTGTACCTTTATAATCTATTTCTAAGGAGGTCTAGAAGGTTCAGAGAAAAATTAAAGAGTACTGAATTACAGAGGAAATTTGAGGTTCCTATTATATCATCAGAAAAATGCTTGTAAATGTTTTATACAGAGAACTGAATGCATGACAAAATATTTTATTCACTGGAATTTAATTTCTATGATTGGTTGTTTTTATTCCCTGAAATCTTATATATCTATTTTTCTAAGGGGAAATTTCAAAGAATATATTTACATTTACAGTTGCATGAAAATTTCTACAGGTTTTGATCTTCTCTGTTTAGTGCCATAACCCAGACTCTTAAGAGATATTGGCTATAGCATAGGAAGTGCTTGGTAAATATTTATTGAACATGGAACAACAATATATTTAATCTTATAAATGAACTAAATTTATAGACTATATATTCTATCTAAGAAAGAGTTAAATCTACTTCACTGTGTACTTATATATTACATTGATTTTTATTTATTATAAAAGGCAATCAAAAGTTTTAGCAGTGTTCCAGAACTCAGCTATGCTAAAAAGAATCTAGTATCATCCAAAAATTATATAGGACCCAAAATAAATGACTCCATGGATTACTTTCATGTGATGAATTTAATTTTAAAGAATTCAAAATGTGAATTCACACAGCAAGAATTTCATGTGAATTTCTTTAATGGCTCTAACATGTATATGTGTGCTTCCTTAGAATACTAAAATGAAACTACAATACTTCCGATTTTCTTACTATCACATAAATATATAAATATCCAAAGTCTATGCATTTATTTTTGCCTATATCTGTGTTTGTGTCTATATCTTCATCTCTAGCTCCATCTGCCTCTACAACTGCTTCTCCATCTCCATCTTCACCACACTTGGAAGCAGACTGCTTTCACCTACCAGCTTTTGGTGGTTCATGGAGCTCTAGGTGCTGGGGATTTTCAGAATCTGACAGCATATTGAGGTCCCTAAAAATTAAAACAAAAAAAAAAAATTAAGAAAGCAATTGAGGAAGTCTGAAACAAAAGGCCCCTTTGCCCAACTACGCTGAGTATTTTTTTCAGTAGGTAAATGAGAAGTGGTTAATGATATAAAGCAATTTCAAAGCATGCTCACCCTTCTAACCAAATATATATTTGCAATGCTGTTAAAAGTCAGCTGATAAAAATGATTATTTAAGGTGAAATCTTTATGGATTAAATACAAGTTCATTTTGAAATACTGTACAAATCCATGAAATCTAAATGGGTTTAGGCTTTCATTTATGATGCATGTTTCAAGAAAATCATGAAAGGGGACATAATCAGAAACAAAATTAGCTGAATTCTTTCTGTGTGTTAGACTTTGATTCTGAACACAAGACATCTATAAACTTGCATTCACTTTATTTTCTAATTACAAGATATCTTGCTAACTGGCAAAGGTTCCACCTTAACAATTTTAAATTAAAAGAGCCATGAATAGCCAAAAAAATGGAAACAAAAAGATGGGGAAAAACTCACAGTCTTACACATATTTCTGCTTCCCCATTTTGCTGACTAAGGATACTCTGCACTTCTTCATATGTTTTAGAAGTTAAAGGAATTCCATTCCACTCCAATACTTGCATGCCTAAAAAGAAAAATTCAAGTATAAAATAAAAAAAAAAGGTATGCTATGTCTCATCTGGGTCCAAAGAGTACAGAAGACATTGCTATGCATTTAAAAACCACTTCAGCAGCCATTCAACTGAGCACACCATTTCAGAGAACATCAGTTCAGAGTTCTCTGGAACATAAATACCAAAACCACATGTAGTCTGATTTCATCAACTTACCTGAACATATAACATGTATCTAATACAACATGCAAAATGTTGCTCTTGAAAAACTATTAAATATTATCAAACCCATGCATTTTATTCACACTGTTATGAAGAAAACATTTTTGACTACAATTAAACTAATTTTTTATGGGGAAGAAATAATTGTAAACACCAATATATTGTTTTCTATGTGTAGCAAGCAACTAGAAAAGTGTAAACTCCCATTATATTATGGAATGGGAGTGGTAGAAAAAATCATTATTATTTGTTGGGAAGCTTCCTTTAAGAAATTGCTATAGCCTCAACTCTGCTCAGATAAAAAAGGTTTCCATTAAGTGTCTTTTACTTCACTATATGCAAGACAGTCCTAAGTAGAAGAAACAGATGTTATGTAGAGGGCAGCATCACGGGTGTGTGTATGCTCTATGCTAAGAAGGGCCTCATACTCGGTTGAATCTTTGCTGCTGCCATCTTGAAATTCTTAACACTGTTTGAACAAAGAGCCCTACATTTTCATTTTGCTCTGGGTCCCATAAATTATGTTGCTGGACTGGTTACAGAGCATTTTGTGTTTCCTCTTTTTCTAGAAAGATAATTTTCACAGAAAAAAGTAGCAACATAATTAGTATTTCAATATTTTACATTTAGGTTTTTTGATCCCTTTTATATGAGCTGTCAAATAATTTAGGGTGAGTATTTGGCACAAATCACATGGTCATATCACGTAGCTATGTGAGCTAGATATAAATTCGATGAAACCACCCAAGTTATAGTGCCAGATATTTGTGAACGCTACCAGCTTTACCTGAGGAAAAATACCTGCCATGGCTAGAACATCATTTAAAAAGAAATACTTGTTGAACAATTAGGTTTTCAATGAGCTTCATAGATGCCAATGTGAAAGCCCCTATTGTTCACTGTTGACTTCCATGGGAAATTCTAAACATGGCATGACTGAGTCTTTAAAAGTTTTAATGATTTTGATATACATTGATAACAAGTAAGGGAAGTTTTTTTACCATTGAGAAATGGTAAAAGAAGTCCATAAAAATGCCTATAATAACACAAACAAGAGTGTTTTCTATAACTTACTCCAAGGAAACTTTATCTTCAGATGGGCCTTAGGTTATTTCAACAATCCCAGGCTGTTGTACACATAAAATGAGAAAAATTACATAAAAGAATGTGATAATACCTCTAAAGAAAAATTTAGCACTGAAAGAGGTAAAGCACACTGAAAAACACTACTTTTAGTCACAAGGAAGAGTACATTTATAACCAGATGATTCTGAATTGAAACAAATTAATGGTGTCATAATCCAGAAATTGCATTGCCACTTTTCTGCAGAACAAATTCTATTAAAGGAAATAGCTGCACAAACTTCTTGCTTCCTGTTTTGAATTTACCTGTTAGTTTTTCACATTTTAAAGGGGGCAAATTTATACAATGTAATTATTCAGTGAAATGAAAAATGCTTCTAGTTGTAAAAAATAAAATCTGTTTAGATTCATTAATAAAACTGATGAAAAAATACAGAGATAACTAGCATGTTACCTAGATATATACTCGAGATCATGAACTACATGATTTTCTGTCTCAAGATATGCCAGTTGAACCTTCTTTCCCCAATAGTTTCCCACTAGCACTGGTGCAGTACTGCAGTTCATAAGATTTTGCCAATTCTTTTATTTTTGGTTTCATGGTGAGTATGAAATCTATAGGGAATGTGACTACTTAAATGTAGTTACTTAATAACGACTTACCTTTCCTCTGTCTCTCCAACCTCCTACAAATACTATAAGAATCACAGTAAAATAAATGAATGTACAAATCACTCCTTTTAACTTCATAAGATGATTTTAGTAGTTATAAGAATTAAGTATAGTTAAGTATGTGTCTTCAAATATATAATAGTTTTGAAAATTATTTTTTTTGGCTGTGCAACCCAGCATGCAGGATCCTAGTTCTCTGACCAGGGATCGAAACTGCATCTTCTACAATGGAAGTGTGAAGTCTTAACCACTGGACACCTGCAAAGCCTCTTGAAAATACTTTAATTGTAAGGTCCTAGAAACTATTTTAAAATGCATGCAAAAATTATTTGATCATACTACACAGAAGTTCACTGAAATAGTATTTTATCACAATTGATTTGAATGTTGGCATACTCAGTGTTAAGGAAACTTTTTACTCTGACTTTGGTTTAGAAATAATTCCTAGAAGATAGTGAACACAAGAATGGTTTTATCCACTGTTTAGCATTGTGAGCAAACACATTTTCTTTAAATCATATCAACGTGTATGCAAACCAGTTATTCAAGTTTGAGATTGTACAGATAGTACTTCAATTATATCCACTGAAAGTGCCTATTCTAATAACTTCTAATAGGAATGCTAGGATAATCTGATTTTTGATTTGTATGAGTAATGAGAAAATTAACTTCTTAAAATCTTACACTTTGGTAATTAAAACCCCCAAAATATAATAATAAGAAATTTTGAATTAAAAAAAGCAGTCGCCATAAAACACTCAATATTTATCACTATTTCTATCTGCTATTTCTATCAATATTTATCACTACTTCAAAAACATATTCTGGACTAAAATTATTATATTACCTATCAAAATTTGATAGATTAGGGTACATCAAAATATATATCACACAAAAGCTCATGATTTTTATTTATCTATTCCACAAATATTTAAGTGGCAGGCACTATACAATTTATCACCTTTGTATCTACTGTTTTATGCTGTTATAAAAATTAATAAAAATGATACTCTAGTAGAAAAAAACAGAAATATCTTGGCAATTAGCAAGATGAAGATGAGTCACAGAGAAGGAAATTCAAAAGCATTTTAAATACATAAAGAAAAACTTAGACTCATGAGAGATTAGAAAGTATAAATGAAAGCAATAGAGATGTATTACTTAACTCTCACTATACTGAAAAATATTTGAAAGCCATAGAATACAGCGTGTTGGCCAGGATATGGGGTTAGGGGATCATGACATAGTACATGGTTGTTTAGCTTTATCACCACTGTATGAATGTGAGAATACTATGACTATTTCTGGATGAAAAATACAACTGCTTGTTTACAATTTACAAGCATGTAATTATTTTATTGGGAATGCAGATAAATGCAACCACTCTAGGGTACAATGTGGCAGAATGTTGTTAAATAAAGCACATGTACACCCCAGGACCCAAAAAACTTCTTGAGTCTCTATTTATGGGGAGGTGGTAGCATCAGGAAAAATGGACAAAGAGAATGCATTAAATATTTACAATGGAAACACTTAGTAGTCTTAAGAAAGAAATCATACCAGCTGGCCCAAAAGAGGGATCCATCTTAAAAGCATCTGACAAGTAAAAACATGCGAGAAACAGGATCTGATCTAAGGGCAATGACATTTACATTCATTAAAATGATATCCCACACAAACTAACATTATACATTATACAAATAAAAAACAGACATTACATAAATTATAATGGTTGCTCATGGAGGTAAGAACAGATAAGTAAAGAAAATGAGATTAAACAAAAGATTTAATAAATGAATAAACAAACAAACACGGTCGGTGGGGACCTAATGAGAACCAATGTGCTACTAAATAAGAATTCGATATAGCTGAGTAAAACAAAAAAACAGAAAAATACCCCAAACTTCATTAATTCAAAATTTGTAGATATTATTTCCCTTTTCCACTGATATTATTAACTATGACTCTAGATCGGTTTCCTAAATTTGGACATCTGTGCTCATGAATTCTCAATAAACTAGTGGCAGCAGGAGAAACTCAGCTGAACTGGTTATTTGTCTTGGCTTTCTAAATAGCAAAGAAACCACGCAAGTGAGTTTCAAGAGTCCAGTAAGTTATCCCCATCAGTTACACTAGTTATTTAAGCATTTTCAAGTTAGGCCATGTTAATATAAGTGAAATGCATAGATAGATGTATTTTATTACTTTCAAACTTACATTTAACGTTTTTAGCCTATTTATATATTAACATTGGCTAAAGTCCATTGAGCTGCAAAAGAGTTGGACACGACTTACGACAAAACATATGTTAACATAAATGTTAACATAAAGAATGAAAGAAAGGTGGAAAAAGGGAAAAAAGAGGAAAAGGAAGAAAGAATGAAGGGAGGTAAAGGTAAAAAGAAAAATTGAGTATAGTTTCCTGAATATACAGGCCAAAGGGGATGCCCGAATCTATGACAAGATGTTCAATACTGTACACCCGAACACGAAAAATCAGCAAAGTATGGCTTTCATACAGAAGTTCTCAAATGAACTTAACTTACACATTACAGAAATGCCACATTTTGAATGTGGAAAGTTATCTAAGACATATCAAAGACTAGTGTTAAACTGAGTTTAATCACATTATTTTTTTTTTCTATTTCTGAGTCTACTAAAAGTATTGTGAATTAATGACTTCTACACTTACAGGTGTAAAACAGATTTAGCTCAATTCATACAAAATTTTTAAAGAAAACAGATTATCACCTTCTTTGCAGTATTATGGGTCAATTTATTATTGACTAGGGTCACTGAAAGAGGATTGCATGAATAAAATGTCTTGTAAAAACATGTCACAACTATTTCATAGACTCATTTAGAAAGCAAGCAAGATCCTGTTAGATATAGTTGTTTTAGTTTTTTGTACAAAAGAGAAGTAAAACATGAAGTGACATGACTTTTCTAACACCACGTATTTAGTTAATGGTAATGCAGAAATAGGAACTCTGTTTAACTGTCTCTCAGGCCAATGCTAGTATCAGTAAATAAGAAAACTCAATCAAATTATTCTAACTAAAACTATGTCATAGCCCACCTGAATATAAACAAGGTTCAAATATGTAAAACTGTGCACAAAGAACACATATATTACCTATGATTTTTTTTTTAATCACAATAAAGACAGATTATGTATTGACAGAAATTGTTTATCTACATGACAGTATTATTAAAGGTTTGGACATGCAAAAATTGAATATATTATTGAACAAACAAATTGTGGGACATATCATTTTATGGTGGGTAAACGATGACCATTAGGAGGGAAAAAAAGCTGACTGGCTTTATTATCTTTTTTCTCAAGTGCACTCCCAGAAAAGGAACCAATATTACATTTCTACAGGCACAATCATGGGAAACTATGCTAAGCCCTGCTGAAAGGGAAAATAATGTAGGAAGGTTTGGTCAATATCACTAATTATCAGGGAAATGCAAATCAAAACCACAATGAGATATCATCTTGCATTGCTAGAATGGCTATTATAAAACAAAACAAAATAAAAAACCCCACAAAAGACGGTAAGTGTTGGTAAGGAAGTGATGGAACTGGAACTAGTA
Organism: Muntiacus reevesi; assembly: GCF_963930625.1. Lineage (NCBI taxonomy): Eukaryota > Metazoa > Chordata > Mammalia > Artiodactyla > Cervidae > Muntiacus > Muntiacus reevesi. The sequence continues at coordinate 35,765,652 of NC_089254.1, read as the reverse complement.
TACTCTGGTGGTTACATTGCAAAATGACGTAGCCACTATGGAAAACAGTATGAAGTTTCCTAAAAGTTAAAAATAGAATTACCACATGATTTAGCAATCCTACTGCTGGGGATTTATTCAAAAGAATTGAAATGATGATCTTAAAGAGATATCAGCATTCCCACAGTTTCTGCAATGCTATACACAATAGCTCAAATGTGGAAATAATCCAAATATCCATTAGCAGATAAATCAATAAAGAAAAACACGGTTTACAAATACTAAAGAATATTATTTGGCCTTTATTGCTCCTGAATTCAGGAAATTTGTAATATGAGGCATGGATAAACCTTGACAATATTATGCTAAATGAATTAAACCCAGTCACAGGAGGACAAATACTGCATGATTCCATCTGGATGATGTATCTAAAACAGTCAAACTCATAGGAACAAAGAATAGAATGGAAATGGGGAATTTCTAATTAACTTGTATGAAAGCTCAGTTTTGCAAGACAAATAAACTTTAGATATCTGATAAATAACATTGTGCCTTTAGATATTAATACTGTACTGTTATCTAAATGTTATGTTAAAAACCATGAAGAGGTTAGGCCTCATGTTAAAAGTAGTAAGTGCAATTTAAAAAGGGAAAAAAACGAATGTAGGATGAATAAAAAGAATGGGAGGTAAAGAGTTCTAGGGAGAAGATCTCCCCTAACAGTGGTGGTTGAAGGTCGCAGAGGCAGTAGGGAGCAGCATCCTATTTGCTTATATCATCCGGGGAAGATGGTATTACTTTAAAGAGAAATTTCTATGTGGTGCCTTTAGAAAAGCTGACCTTAGATTTGGTGGCTCAGATTAGACAGAATTACTCTCATGAAAATTTGGTCATAGTATAAGGGCACCACCCACTCAAGGAAGTGGGCTGGCTAGATCACCACTCTCTCTGTGGTGCAGGTCAATGCACAGGGACCCAACCTTCATTTTTCTAGAATGTTTAAGACCCTCACTGGGAATTTCTTCAGTGTTCATGGGGAGAGAAACATCAAATAATAAGTGTGACTCAATTTTTCAACAGCAGATGAACAAAAGATTGATTACATTTGATTTACAGAAAATGTAATGTGCTTATTATACACCAGAATGGTGTTGCAAACTCATGCTTTTTAGACAGAATTAAGGTAAAAAGGGAAATGTATTTAGTCATGATTTGTGGGTTCACCTTGAAGAAGGTTATCATTATAGGATTCTGTTTCTAATCACTATGACTATTAACATAATCTATTTTTCCAGCTCAGTATTTCCTGGAAGGATTGGTATGGATGTCAAAGTTACTCTGTGGCTACAGTTTAAGGTGTTTAGAATTAGATATGTCACTTCAAATAGACTGAAATAGAATGTAGCTAAATAAGGCAGGAAACAGTTTATGGGTACTGAAATTTGATATATCCCCTCCAAAATAATATAACATATGGAGATATCCAATGATAGGTACATGATGCTAACATCTCATTTAAATCAGGTTGCAGTTCATAAAGCTAAAAACTTTTCTCCATTTAATTTCCCAATTACTTTTGTCAAAATACTCAAAGTAGATGTTTTCTATTTACTTTCTAATTAAATGGCATGAACAGATTAATATCATCAAATACCATGACCAGCTTACAGTAACAGATTAATCCAAAATGCATGCATGATTATATAGAGACACAGAGTTGGGTTAAATGGATATAGGAAACTAGGTTAAATCACACAATTGTGCATGAGAGATGCTTGTCTTAACTGGTGCCTCCTCTGTTTTAAGTAACCCTAGTGAAACATCATGGAGAAGGCAATGGCACCCCACTCCAGTACTATTGTCTGGAAAATCCCATGGATGGAGGAGCCTGGTAGGCTGCGGTCCATGGGGTCGCTAAGAGTCGGACATGACTAGGAGACTTCACTTTCAATTTTCACTTTCACGCATTGGAGAAGGAAATGGCAACCCACTCCAGTGTTCTAGCCTGGAGAATCCCAGGGACGGGGGATCCTGGTGGGCTGCCGTCTATGGGGTCGCACAGAGTTGGACATGACTTAAATGACTTAGCAGCAGCAGTGAAACATCAAGGATTTTAAATTTATGTTCTTAATCTTTTGTGGTATTCATGTATTCTGTATTATTCCATTTATAAAGTTATTTAAATATACTCAACTACTCAGAGAATCGAGTTTAACACAAAATATCATCAATTTATATTTGGAAAAGTGTTTCCTAATAAACACAAGAAATATTTAAACCAGTGGCAAAAAAATCATCTCTACCAAGAATACATATATATATTAGATACAAACTCTATTTCATAACATTATTTGATAGACAAAATATGCAGAACTTTGATTTATAAGTTATAACTTTAAATCATGTGCAAAATCAGACAGAAATAAAATTATATTTTGAAAATTAAAGTTAGAAAATGAAATCCCCTAATCAAAATTTAAGAGCAAAAGAGATTCCAATATACTTATTAAAGAGTATAAAAAAATACTTTTTTTTTCACAGAAGGAATTTTAAAAAATCATAACCTAAGTACTCATCACTAGAAATATTATCACATGATCAATTTTTGTGCATATGAATGTTGCTTTCATTTTTTTCTTATTTTGAGCCAAAGATACTACATAATTATTATGAATGGGATAATAAAAACCTAAATAGTGAACTTTAAATTACATAAGTTCTGTCATCATTTAAAGAGTTAAAGGATAGAAATAAAACAGAGGAGTCATTTCAAACAATAATAACCATTTTATCATTCTGAGAGAAACTTTAAAAAAAGAAAATGAATTATGTGTTACTTCATAAGAAATGTCAATATTTTATTATTTATATCATGAAGAAGAATTAGCAAATAGTTCACTTTGGCTTGATGGATGTTCAATACATAACATTCAATGGTAGAATTCTATTCAAAAAGTTCTCAGTAACTTTTAGTAAACAGAATGCAATTTTAATATATATAGTTAATATATAAAATATATTACAATAATTGATTTTTCCACTAATGAACCAAAGTTGTCTAAGAAGACGACACTTTAACAACAAAATCTGCCAAATGATAGAAGAACAAAACTCAATTATTTCCCTTCAGTTCTTTAAAATTCACATAGAGAAATTACTTCCCCTAAGTCAGAAGTAAACATTATAACAGTAATATATTTTAGATAAATATAATGGCAATATATTTTAGATAAACTAAACAAAACTTTTTTGTTTAAAAGGAATAAAGAAGTTTTTTTTTATTAAAAGGAATAAAATTAGACTTATTTCACTTAAGTCAATCACACCAACATGGGATTTTTTTTTAAAGTTATTTTGACCACCTATCCTCATTTATTCTTTACAGTTATTCAGTAAAATATGTAGGATAAATGTAACTATCCCTATTTTCACAGATTTAAGATCTGTTTTAGAAATTACATTGAGTGGTAGTTCCAAAAGGCAAGACTCCTGATTCTTCATCTGAGCCCAAGAATATTAGTAGCATTTTTGTTTAAAACATACAGAATATCTACTTATAACATTTTGGCTATTTTTATAGCCATAACCATAGATTTACCTGCATAATCAATATGAATAAATGCACTTATTTATGATAAAAGTACTGTATGTGTCAAAGACAGGACTAGACAGATGCTGGGTCATATCATTAATCATGATTTCTAACATGATTTCTCCTATTTAGAAGTAGGGGCATCATGAACACGTGCTCATAAAAATAAACAAGATTACAGCTCTAGTCTTAAGCTGAGAAATGAGAGAGGTGATGTATAAAAATAAATTATAATGGATTGGAGTAAGTTATGAAAGGCCTGGTAGATTACATTAAACTCAGGCTAATAGAAGACATAAGAAAAATTCATCATAATCAAATTCTCTTTTCAATAACTGTCCACAATCTGGATGTTAATGTCAGTCTCTTTCATGTTTTCTCTTGTATATATTTCTCTTGTTATACTCAAAACACTTTATTTTACATTATGCATTTGTGTAATTGTCTCCACTGCTATCCTGTGAATTTGTACACCTGTACATATGTTTACTGAGTGAATGAATGAATGAATGAAGGCAGAGACAGACTGGAAATTGGGAAAGTGCTGAAGAAGATAAGAATTGAAAACTGTAGCATAAGACAGGATTATGCATTTTTACATTTAACATAATCATCAGAAAATACTTTCATGAGGAAAACATGGAATTGCTGAGAATCAGTTATTCGAGTATAGTATTTAAATCCATTTTTCACAATTCATTAATATAAACTATTTAAGTTCAATAAAAGACTGAGAGATTTTATTCATTTTTGTTCCTCTCCAACACCTAAGTAGATATTGACAGACATACAATTTTCATATATAAAAATGGATTACAGAATGATTTTTCATCATAAACATTAAAAACTGTGGCTCCCAGTGAGATACAATTTGAAAGTGACAGGAATAAAAAACATTAGAAATGCCATCTGTAGAACTACACAAATATACATTTTAAGTTGTATGATGTCTATTAAAGAATGTATACTTACTGTATTAATTAAAATAAGATTAAGATTTGAATGTTAAATGCTCTGTAGGTTTCTTACATTATGTAGGGATTTAAGTTTTTTTTTTAAAAAAACTTCACTTTAAAAAAATCTTTGGCTTATAGTACCTTTCGGCTTTGAAATTTGAATACTATGTATGGGAACAAATGAATAAACATATTGAGGTCATTTTCACTGAGCTGAAATTTAATATACATGTTGTATTAGTATTTATAGATAGATGATATAGCATCATTTATCCCCAAGTCCTCTGTTCCCATCTTGGTCTGAACAGCCGCATTTCATGCCTGGATTATTTCTGTAGCTTCCTAACTGCTCTCTTTCCTAGTCTTTACTCCTTCAAACTATTATCCTTATAGCAGTCAGAATGATTTTATTTCAACGTCATTCAGCTCGTGTCGGCCCAGTCCTTCTCATGTGACATTAACAGAAGCTGCGGTCCTCACACTGACCTATAGGACTCTACCCCTGCTACTTCTGATACTCTGTAACCGCCACACTTCTCTGCCCACAGCTGCTCCCTCCTCACATCCTCGCCCCGTGCCAGCCGCGCGGACCTCAATGTGGTCTGCCTGTCCCTGGCGCGTCCCAGGTAAGCTCTTGCTCTGACCCTGTGCCCTTTTCTTTCCTCTGCTTGCAAGACCAATAACTGTAAGCTGCCTCCTTCCTCTCCGTGGGGGCTTTCCTCAGTTTGTGACTTCTTGGAGAGCCCTTCCCTGACCATTGCATCTGAAATCGCAACCCCACCCTATGGCGTGTGCACCCTCCTGGTTATCTCTTTCTCCTCAGCACTTATTACCACTTATCATGTGATACTTATGAACAGGCTTGTTGCTTTCAGTCTCACCGATTAAACGTATGGTCTATATTTTCTTCACTTACATCTCACAGGACCAAGGGAGGTTGCTCTACAGAGCATATATTTAAACACACACACATATAATTATATATTAAATTTATACACATATACCTATATGCTAGAACTTAGAAAACTCAAACACCATATCTGACAGTAATGGGATCTAGTAAAAACCAGAGAGTAAAAGCAAACAAAAGTAGTATAAGAGAAAGTAAAAGCAATTCAATTTTCTTCCACCGTTCTCACTGTAACTCAGTATGTGTATGTGTGTGTGTATATATATATATATATATATATATATATATATATATATAAAATCTTTAGTCTGAGATGAAAACCTCCATTCCCACAGAATATTCTTTCGGCTCCAGCTCATCACTATATTTGGAACATAGCAGTACTCCATCACAGCAAATAGATAAAATGTGAACTACTTAAAAAATTAAACAATGAAAGAGATAAAAGCTTAAAAAGATCTATTTCAGTTCCTGGACAGTTTGTTGCCCTCAAGAGCTTACAGTCTGTTCTTAGACATTCCCTGTAAGTTACTTGGAATTCCTTGGGATGGGAGGAGGCATATCTGTAAGTTACACTTAGTTATGGTACTTATTTTGATAGAAGTATGCAGAATTAACCAATGTATTTTGCATTTCTGTATTTCTCTCATTGAAACTAGGAGAAAAGAAAATACAAATTGTCAAAAAAAGTCAGTAAATAATGGGTTTTCTTTCCATAAAGGCATCTTTCTCTTAGTTCTTCAGTTATTTTATATTTGTTGCTCATTCAGACCCTGACCAAACTTTTCCTCTACAATGAGTATACTCTATTCACTGCCTTTCTAGGCTGTAAGCATCTTGAAAGCAAGGTGGAATTCTATCATTCTGCATCATTCTAGGATATACCGGTAGAATAAAGAATAAATATTTTGATCCACTTTGTTAAGTATTTCCTATATTCCTAATAGTCTCATCTCTACTCCTTCATAACAACTTTCTTTCTAAACTCCTTTTTATCACCTCCATCTACCTTGTCAGTATATATTACAGCATACAAGTAGGTTCTTACAATTCAGCAGTAAGTACCTCAGTGTTCTTCGCCAATAAGAAATAACATCTCATGCAGGGATGAATTCACATTATTATGTGAAGCTTATGCAATTTAAAGGAAAAAAAAGAAAATTATGAATACAAAATTGAAATAAGTGAACATTTGCTAAAAGAACAAAAGAAATCACATCAAATTACAAGTGTTAAAAAGCTGAAAAATGCCACAAACATCACATATGTTTTTTAACCTCAAGGAGACTTGCAAAGGGCCTGTACAAGTGAGGAAGAAGCCCTGAGACTTAAGTGTCATGATTTGTCAATTCTGATCTCACTTTCCTTCGTTTATCCTATGTAACTAGTCTCACACTCTTAATTCTAGTGCTCACATTTCCATTTTATGTAACATACACAACTCACCATGGCACACATACTACTGCTTTGCTTCCTCTTTCCGTAGCTTGGACTATATGATTCTTCTCAAGCTTCAATATCTTCTCCACATCTCTTCAAAAGAAAAGTGTCTCAAAAGTATGCACTAGAGAAGGGTCTTGTGGCGGATCTCTTTACACTTAATGTTATAGACCCAGTGAGTTTCTGTGACTTATCAACAGTCATACACAAAAGCAGCTGATGAGAAAGATCGGTCCACACACTGGGAGCCAGACACCTGACATCTAACACACCATGATTCTATTCACTAACAAGAGACATGTTTTTCGTGATTAACAGACCATGAGCAATAGATAAACAGATATTCATTGTATGTATGTCCATTGACTTTAATCAGACATGAGATTAATGCATTGTTGATAAGAAGAAAAACTTAGAAGCTTTTTTAAAAGACTAGCCAAAACTATTGTTTTATAGTTAGGAGGTAAAATTAATATATTTACATGCTGCTGCTGCTGCTGCTAAGTCACTTCAGACGTGTCTGACTCAGTGAGACCCCACAGATAGCAGCCCACCAGACTCCGCTGTCCCTGGGATTCTCCAGGCAAGAACACTGGAGTGGGTTGCCATTTCTTTCTCCAATGCATGAAAGTGAAAAGCAAAAGTGAAGTCGCTCAGTCGTGTCTGACTCTTCATGACCCCATGGACTGCAGCCCACCAGGCTCCTCCATCCATGGGATTTTCCAGGCAAGAGTACTAGAGTGGGTTGCCATTGCCTTCTCTGATATTTACATGAGACATGAGTTAATCACTTCAGGCATTAAATTTTTAAAAAATTATTCATACTGGATACCTAAAATGAGTTTCCATTATAGCAGATACATCTAGCAGATCAATGTTCCCTCAGGAAGCTTGAACTTTGTATGTTAACTGTCATCTATGAAAAGATTTTTGTCTACCTTCAACAAAATAGCTTCTTCAGCTAGTCTAGTTATTTACAGTTAACAAAGCACTCGCTTAAGCACGAAAAACATATCAGCTCCTTTTATACTTTCAGTTAACCTGGTGAGATAGGTCATGAAGCCTCCTAGTTGAAATATCAATCCATACAGATGAGATAAAAGGAGATTCAAAGAACATAAGCAATTTGCTTAGCAACATGAGGATGGTGTTAATTCAGTCTTCTGACTTCAAGTCTGTGCTTTGTCTATTAGGAGTATTCTAAATCCTTGCAGTTCAGAGCTCAGACCTGAACATGGTCAATTATCTATGCACATACAGATAGAGGGGATAGAGTTTAAGTTTAATAGCATAGGCTCCTCTTACCATCAAAGATTTTCAAAGTAAGTACCACTACTTCTGTGAAACACTGTGACAAACACTATGCTGAATGTTTCTGATATATTATTTTTGCTGATAACAATTTGGCAGACACTATTATTATGCCAATTTCCCAACTGAGAATACCAAGGTACTAAAAGTTAAACAAATTTTCCAGGCAGTAAGTACTAGAGCTCAATCTAAATCCTGATGTCTCTGACTCTAAAAATATTCTCTTTATGTAATGAAGATGCTAAAGCATTGACTGTCTGAAGGTGTGGTATAGGTATTAAGCAGAGTTCAACATCCTTACTTCTAAAATAACCACTCCAAATTCAAACACACAGAAAATGTAATCAGTTATGATATACTGATTAGACAAATCCAGAAATTTAAGAACAGAGACAAGTGTTCATGGTTAAACAGTGTCACTTGAACATACATATGTATTTCAAGGCATACCACTCTTATTGATGAACCAATTAAATTAGGATATGCAGTATTGTACACACCAAAAAATGTGAAAAGGGGCAATTATTTCATTTTCTTGGTGTCCGTATCAGAAATATTGACTCAAACACAGTTCCTTCTGATTAATTTCCAAATAAATGGATAAAGAAGAGAAATGCCTTTCTTTATCTAGTCAATATAGCTAATCATTATTATGTAAGTATGATATCACTGCATCTTAAAAATAGTATATTATAACCTACCCATCCAGGTATCCACAATTTATGTTTTTTCTTCCCAGAAGACAGTTTCCTAATTTTTAACTTTTAAAAAAAAACCTTTGAATCAACAAGCAATGTGATCTTGTGCGTGTGTACCTGACACACTATCTTGTAGGAATTCTGAGAAGTCTCGTGCTAACAACCAATCGGTACCTGGTAATCCCCCTGGAACAAGTACAAGGAAGCTCACTCATCTGTGTGGTGTGTTTCTTGTTCTCCAACCTTGATCACTGGCATGCCATCTGTAACATATGCCAAAAAAGCATAAGCAGAAATAGAGACTTTCTTGCCTCGGAACATTCTCCTTTAAGTCACACCAGAGTGTGTCCTTTACCAAAACTAGTTCTTCTACCACAGACTTCTTCAGTACAGGAATTCCAGAGGCCAACTTATAAAATCAAAACCACCTGCCAAAGACCGCTAGCATCATCTCCACTCCAGTTACTAATCCTCAATCATACACCCAACAACAGCTAGCATCATCTCCACTCCAGTTACTAATCCTCAATCATACACCCAACAACAGCTAGCATCATCTCCACTCCAGTTACTAATCCTCAATCATACACCCAACAACAGCTAGCATCATCTCCACTCTAATGACTAATCCTCAATCATACACCCAACACATTTGTTTTTTGCCAGAAACCATGCTGATTCACCTTTAAAAGCAGCTAGCTAGATGAATCAAATCCCCTTCACTGAGACAACTAGAAACTGAGAATTTGTAAATATCCATGAATTACAATTTATGCCACAGGTACATTTCCTCACAGAATAGCATATGAACAAACTGAGATAAATTCATTTCTTTACAGGCCTAGCGGCCTGAAGAAGCTAATTTTCCATATATCTCTGGCTAAATCCATAAGCAAACATTGAATATTATTGGTTTTAAATTTTTGCTCTCCTAGTCTATATATCTCTACTGATTCATTAAGAAGTTTATTGAAGCTACATTTAGAACTTAACACTATCTTCCTACTTAACTTATATTCCTATCTTAGCTTCAAACAGCATTCTCCAAACAAATATGATTTTATTATCAATAATAAAGATATAATTTATCTTCAAAATATTTCAATTAATTTTTAGTTGGACAATCTATCAATATAAACAAATAACTGCTTTTGATTCAATGGCTAAAAGATGTTTAGTTCTTATAGATTTACTATTCTTTTATGAAAACTGTTGAAATATGAAAAGTATTACACAGGTAATGTATTTCACAATTATGATGTTATGATACACAATACTATGGGAAAAATCACTTGGAGAATAAGATCAGAAGTCCAGTGATTAAATAAAACTTAGAACCAACAACATGCATATAAAGGGTTAGGTCTGTCCCATTATACTTCCTAAACAAATTTTAATTTGTATTTTTTACTCTTTTTCTGGAGACACAATATTGTAATAGGTTAATATAAAATGATAGAACTTTTCAATAAGTTTAACAATTGCTATGTATTAATTTCTTTAAATGTCCTAACTTAGTTTATTGTATTGATTCAAAACACAATGATTAAATCTCTAAGAAAAGCAAAGGTCCCACATTGAGAACCCATGGAAGACTCAAATATATAAGACCCAATATAACATTTTTTTTCTACATTAATTTATATCTTCAATATAATTACTGTCAAATTTCAACAGAGATCTTCCTGGAAACTAACGAGCCAGTTCTAGAATGTATATGTAAGATGATCAAAGTTCAAGAACTGTCTCAAGTAGATTCTGAATAGCAATATGGTAGATTACCTATCATATGTCAGGACTTAAAATAAAGGCATCATAATTAAAACAGTGTAGGGATAGACAAATAGATCAATATCTCATAGAACAAAGATCTTATAGAAGATCCACCATGTATAAAAAAATCAATATATGACAGATGGGGTATTGTAGATCAGTGGAACAATGCTACATTAGTCAATAAATTGTGCACTTGCAACTGATTATCCTTACTGATGGGGGAGAAAACTAAAATTTCTCAGACCACAGATAGATTCAAAACAACTGAATTCTACATCGATAAGGGCATTACATAAAAAGTGAGATTTTAAAAGTTCTAGAAAAAAATACAGGCTAATATTTGAGGATTTCAGAACAAGGAGAATTTCCCAAATAATATAGAACATTTATACTACTAAAGAGAAACAAAACGATAAACCGACTACGTTTCAATTTCAACTTAAAAAAAAGACAGACACTAAAGAAAAGAAACAAGCCACATACTCGGCTACCTACTTGACAGATGCTAATAACCAGAATATGTAAAGATTCTCTGACATTCAATTAAAAATACACACACAATTCAATAAAGAATAAGCCAAAGAAACAAGCAAATCACAGATGAGGAAAACCCAAAAGCTAACAAGATTGATAAAATACTATCACATTCAATGTTACTGAAGGCAGACAAATGAAGAACACAGTGGGCTATCATTTTACAATATATCTGAAAAAGAAAATTCAGAGTAAAAGGAGCAAGAATATAAAGGAATAAGAACACTGATTTACTACAGATGAATGTAAAAATGGTATAACACTTTGGAGAACAATTTGGAAAAATCAACTACAGTTGAAGAAACCACATAATACTCTCTTACATTATTTAACAATATGAGTTATTATCACCCAGAAAATGAACCTGTAGAAGAAACTTCTGCATACGTGCAAAAAGAAAAGGAAAGCATTTCAGAAAATGAATTATAGCATTGTTTGAAATATATACAAAAAACCAAAAACCTCATATATAATATAAATAACCAGAAATATTTAAATGTTGTTGGGCCATATAGTAATAGAATTCTGCCCTGTACTACAAATGAACATATCTACAAAACAGAAACAGAGTTACTGATGTAGATACAAACTTATGCTTATCAGAGGGTAGGAGGTGAATAAACTGGAAGATTGTGACTGACACAAACATACTACTATATATATAAAATATGTAACTAATAAGGACCTACTGTGTAGCACAGGGAACTCTACTCACGACTCTGTAATGGCCTTTATATGAACAGAATCTAAAAAAGAGTAAAAAATGTATAAGAGATTCACTTTGCTGCACACCTGAAATGAACACAACATTAACTACACCCAAGAAAGTTTTTTAAAAATAATAAATATGAATTTTTCTTTCCTTAAAAAAATTCTGCCCTGCAGTTAAAATAAACATACAGCTACATGTGCCACTTTAGATAAATCTCATAAACGTTGGGACTAAAAAACATGGCAAAAAAGCATGTACAGTAAGCTATCATTTCTATAAAATTTCATAAACAACCAAAATGAATCCTTATAAACTTTATGAATGCATACATAAACATAAATTAAAGCAAGTGAAGGATATTTGCATACTGTCTGGTGATACATTTTGGGTTAGTAAGAGGTTTGGAAGAGGACAGGTGACTACAGGAGGCTTCTATTGATTTATAGATATTTATTTCTCCTAAAAATATGAAGCAAATAGGCAAAACACTGAGCCTTAAAACAGTCTGATGAATACATGGGTGTTTACCATACTACTTACTCTCTATAGCTTTTTTGTATGCTCAAACACTTGCAACAAAAATTGCAGGTTGGTACCCAATTAAGTGTTATATTGGATACATCAGACCAGAATGTGAAGAAGCTCCCTTACCCCATTCCCATGAGGGAAGGCAGAACAAAAGATGTGGGATGTTGAGCTGTGTACCCCACTACATGAGGAATCTTAAAAGGCAAATCTATTAAAGCAATTTTCCTGATTGTTGAGGAGGCTCAGACTAAGGAAAATCACATCCATTTTCAATGAATTAGTAAACAAACTCTGACTTTCTGTTTTCACCATGTAACAGAGAAATGCAACCATTGAGTTGCTTCAGTAAAATTTTCCAGGGTTGAAAGCTCACCATTTAAGTGCACTCACAATTTAAGTGCAAATAAATCAGAAAGAGATGTGTCAGGCAGCAAATACTTCTACGTAGGACTTGTTATTTTGAGTTAAGATTTTAACTTCGAATTTAAAACTCATCTGTTTTGTGCCCTTCACCCTCTCTCCATCAGAGGGCCAACATGATAATTGGGAGATTCTGGACTGGAGAAGAACCCACCAGAGGGAAAGAGTGCTGCATATTCCAGATTGGGAGAGGTTTCTTTCTATCAGGAACCATCCAATTTCCCACTCCCACTCCAGAGACCTGAATTTAAATTCAGGGCAAAGAAAAACTAAGAGAAAAAAAAGAGAGCAAACATATATAAATTTATGAGCACCTAAGTCCACGGTTATAAGAACATGTGCCCAGAGGAAACTATTTTGAACTGCCTTTCTTAAAAGATAATCAAAAGCTGTGTTAAATATAGATGCTGTTTTAAATGTACATGATTCTTTACCAGTAGTAAGAGTGTGAGTACATTTACTGGGTTGGTCAAAATGTTCATTTTCTGTAACATGTTTCGGGAAAACCTGGATGAACATTTTGGCCAACTCAATAAATTTTTTTTTTTTTGCTTCACATAACCTTGTATGGAGTGATATATTAGTGAGCACCAAATTTTGTAATTAAAAATGAATTCTTCATTACTCATTTCTACATATATTGCTTGAAATATTTTATGAGGCACCTGTGTTGAGCACTGGGTATGGGGAAGGAGAACTCCATGTCAAAGGACAAAAGAAATAAGAGGCACAAATGGTACTGAACCCAAAGAACTGAATTTGGTCTTTATCAGATAAAAAATGAACAAAGTCTGTGCCTGTTCATAAAATACTGACAATTGTGTTATAGACTCCTCAAATATGGAGATGGTTGAAACTTTGGTCTGTGAAGAATACATAAAGCTGTTTTTATTGTTCAGTTGCTAATTCATGTCCAACTCTTTGTGACCCTATGGCCAGCAGCACATCAGGTTTCCTGTCCTTTCACTGTCTCCTAGAGATTGCTCCAACTCACGTCCTTAAGTTGGTGATGCCATTCAACCATTTCATCCTCTGTTGCCCCTTCTCCTTTTGCCCTCAATCTTTCCCATAATCAGGTTCTTTTCCAATCAGTTGGCATTTTGCATCAGAAGGCCAAAGTATTAGGGCTTCAGCTTCAGCATCATCCCACCCAATTATTATTCATGGTTGATTTCCTTTATGATTGACTGGTTTGATTTCCTTGCTGTCCAAGGGACTATCAATAGTCTTCTCCAGCACTACAGTTAGAAAGCATTAATTCTTCGATGCTCCACCTTCTTTACGTCCAACTCTCATATCCGTACACGACTACTGGAAAAACCATAGCTTTGACTATATGGACCTTTGTCAGCAAATGATGTCTCTGCTTTTTTATTTTTTTATTAAAAAATTTTTTTTCCATTTATTTTTATTAGTTGGAGGCTAATTACTTTACAATATTGTAGTGGTTTTTGCCATACATTGACATGAATCCGCCATGGATTTACATGTGTTCCCCATCCCGTTCCCCGCTCCCACCTCCCTCTCCACCTGATCCCTCTGGGTCCTCCCAGTGCAGCAGCCCCGAGCACTTGTCTCATGCATCCAACCTGGGCTGGTGATCTGTTTCACCCTAGATAATATACACGCTTCGATGCTGTTCTCTCTAAACATCCCACCCTCACCTTCTCCCACAGAGTCCAAAAGTCTGTTCTGTATATCTCTGTCTCTTTTTCTGTTTTGCATATAGGGTTATCGTTACCATCTTTCTAAATTCCGTATATATGTGTTAGTATGCTGTAATGTTCTTTATCTTTCTGGCTTACTTCACTCTGTATAATGGGCTCCAGTTTCATCTATCTCATTAGAACTGATTCAAATGAATTCTTTTTAATGGCTGAGTAATATTCCATGGTGTATATGTACCACAGCTTCCTTATCCATTCATCTACTGATGGGCATCTAGGTTGCTTCCATGTCCTGGCTATTATAAACAGTGCTGCGATGAACATTGGGGTACACGTGTCTCTTTCAGATCTGGTTTCCTTGGTGTGTGTGCCCAGGAGCGGGATTGCTGGGTCATATGGCAGTTCTATTTCCAGTTTTTTAAGAAATCTCCACACTGTTTTCCATAGTGGCTGTCCTAGTTTGCATTCCCACCAACAGTGTAAGAGGGTTCCCTTTTCTCCACACCCTCTCCAGCATTTATTGCTTGTAGACCTTTGGATAGCAGCCATCCTGACTGGCGTGAGATGGTACCTCATTGTGGTTTTGATTTGCATTTCTCTGATAATGAGTGATGTTGAGCATCTTTTCATGTGTTTGTTAGCCATCTGTATGCCTTCTTTGGAGAAATGTCTGTTTAGTTCTTTGGCCCATTTTTTGACTGGGTCATTTATTTTTCTGGAATTGAGCTGCAGGAGTTGCTTGTATATTTTTGAGATTAATCCTTTTTTAATACACTATGTTTGTTATAGCTTTCTCATCCAAAGAGCAAGCGTCTTTTAATTTAGTGGCTATAGTCACAATCTGTAGTGATTCCGGAGCCCAAGAAAATTAAATCTGTCACTGTTTCCAATGTTTCCCCATCTATTTGCCATGATGTTATGGGAACCATGATCTTAGGTTTTTTTAACACTGAGTTTTAAGCCAGCTTTTTCACTTTCCTCTTTCACCCTCATCAAGAGGCTCTTTAGTTCCTCTTTGCTTTCTGTTTATTAGAGTAGGATCATCTGATTATCTGAGGTTGATGGTATTTCTCCCAAGCTTGATTCCAGCTTGTGAGTCTTGCATTCTGCACAAAAATCAAACAAGCAGGGTGACAGTATACAGCCTTGATGTACTCCTTTCCCAATGTGGAACCAGTTCATTGTTCCATGTCTGGTTCTAACTGTTGCTTGACCTGCATACAGGTTTCTTAAGAGGCAAGTAAGGTGGTCTGGTATTCTCATCTCTTTTAGAATTTTCCATAGTTTGTTGTTACCTACACAGTCAAAGGCTTTAAGCATAGTTAATATAGCAGAAGTAGACATTTTTTGGAATTTTCTTGCTTTTCTATGATCTAGCAGATGATTGCAATTTGATCTCTGGTTCCTCTGCCTTCTCTAAATCCAGCTTGTACATCTGGAAGTTCTTAGTTCATGTACTATTGAAGCAAAGCCTAGCTTGAAAGAGTTTGAGCATTACTTTGCTAGCAGTATGAAGTAAGTCCAGGTGCAAGGTAGTTTGAACATTCTTTGGCATTGTCTTTCCTTGGGATTGGAATGAAAACTGAACTTTTAAAGTTCTGTGGCTATTGCTGAGTTTTCCAAATTTACTGGCACATTGAGTGTAGCACATTAACAGCATCATCTTTTAGGATATGAAGTAGCTCAACTGGAATTCCATCACATCTGCTAGCTTTATTCATAGTGATGCTTCCTAAGGCCCACTTGACGTCATACTCCAGATGTCTGGCTCTAGGTGAGTGACCACACCATCACAGTTATCTGGGTCATTAAGAACTTTTGGGTATAGTTCTGTGTATTCTTGCTACCTCTCTTAATCTCTTCTGTTTCTGTTAGGTCCTTGCCATGTCTGTCCTTTATTGTGCTCATCTTTGCATGAAATGTTTCCTTGGTGTCTCCAATTTTCTTGAAGAGAGCTCTAGTCTTTCCCAGTCTATCGTTTCCCTCTACTTTTTGCATTGTTCACTTAAGAAGGCTTTCTTATTTCTCCTTGCTATTCTCTAAGAGTTATTTTTAAAGAAAATGTTATTTTTAAATCATGCCATGAGTCCTAAAATTGCAATGATATGTAGGTTTCAATAGGTAAAAGAGCCTACAGAAAAGTAAGTTTATTACTGAAGAAGCCTCTAATTCTTTGAGCCTGTTAATCAGTGTTGATTATATGGAACTTTGTATAGTTATTTAATATATATAAGGTTTATAATCATTTGCCTAAGGATAGAGATTTAAAATGGAAGTGGCAAGTTATAAATATACTTTCAAAGTCCATATATTTAGTATACTTTTAAGTGCTCAAATGAATTAAAAAAGAAACAATATCATGAGTCTATATGCAGGGAAGGAATGGAGATGCAGATGAAGAGAATGAACTTGTAGACACAGCAGGTAGCCTTTACCTTCCCCAGGGGATCTTCCCAACCCAGGGATTGAACCCAGGTCTCCAGCATTGGAGGTGGATTCTTTACCAGCTGAGCCACAAGGGAAGCCCAGGAAAAGGAGAGGGCAGGACAGAGAAAGTGGCGTTGACATATATACTCTATTGTGTGTAAAACAGATAACTAGTGGGAAGCTGCTATGTAACATGTGGAGCCCAGCCTAGTGTCTTGTGATGGCCTGGAGGGGTGGGAAAGGAGAGAGAGACAGGTAGGAAGGACCAGGGAGGACAGCTCAATAGGGAGGATGTGTGTGTGTGTGTGTGGACCCCAGGGAGGACAGCTCAATAGGGAGGGGATATATGTGTGTGTGTGCACACGCGCGCCTGTGTGTGCCTGAATTATGACTCATTCTCACTGTTTTACTGCAGAAACCAGCATATTTACCCTCCAGTTAAAAAAAAAAAAAAAGACCAAAATCAGACTTCCCTGGTGGCTCAGACAGTAAAGAGTCTGCCTACAATGTGGGAGATCCGGGTTTGATCCCTGGGTTGGGAAGATCCCCTAGAGAAGGAAATGGCAACCTACTCTAGTACTCTTGCCGGGAAAATCCCATGGATGGAGGAGCCTGGTAGGCTACAGTCCAAGGGGCCCCAAAGAGTCGGACATGACTGAGCGACTTCACTTTCACTTTCAAAACCCCAATACTGGTGAGCATTTCATGGCTCCAACATTGTTGATCTAAAACTCTTTAGCATTTTAATCTTAAAGCAAATAGCAAAAACTGGCACTTTAGAAACTTAGATTTGTGACTTAATCTGCTAGATATTTTGTCTTCATTTTCTCAACAAAGACTGAACTTATGTGTGAAAAAACAGGATAATAGGCAGCAGCAGATCATTCTTTGTCTATTAGTTGTTTAAACATGTTTACTAAATGTTTCTGGGAGATAAATTTTAAGATTTTGAATGATTAGGATCTGTGAAGTGCCTGACTGCCTGAGTTCTTTCAGAAAACCACTGTAGACTAAAATATTGGTTCAGGAAATTTGAATTAAAGGAATATTTTCTATTGCATTGATTCAGGAAATATACTGAGGTCATTTTTTTCTCTTTCATTTAATAATTTAGTTACATACGTGGGTACTTTCAGAAATATGAGCATCAAGAAATCTACATCATTGATCAGTATGTTTTAAATGCATAAGTTCAGAGAATAAAGTAGAGGAGATTTGAAAAATCAACACAGAGTCCATGCCACGGAGTGCTGTTAACATGTCAAACCATGAAAAGTCTGAAAAACTTATGATAGGAAAAATGACCAAATTTAGAAAAAACAGTAGACAGTTAAACTGTGAACAGTAGCTTTGTACTTTGGAGTGGTAAAAAATACAGTCTAAAAATTTTATAGTCAATCAATTGTCATTCACATTTTGAATCAACTGGAAGACAATTTTGAGTCATAAAGACTGTGTATATACTTATGTATACAGAATGTAGAAAGAAAGACATATCAGGAAGAGATTAAATCAATTCCTGTGTCTACCTGGAATTCATTATAAAAATGGAGAAACTAAATTACATAAACACAAAAACACATTTCATCCATCTATTTATGCACACACACTCACACACACATATACACATATAATATTCCTTAGGAAAGAATTAACTTCATACTGTGGCAAATTAGCCAAATTCAATCTCTTCAATGAATAAATTTTTAAAAATTAACATTCATGAACACAATTTTAAAAATTAAAAAAAATCCAAAACTCCAGTGATACAGAATTGATATTATTATAATATTTCACATCAGGCATAAAAATCAGAGTAGTGTTTCAATGAATCTACTGCTCTGAAATTTTTTGATCATCTATTCCAGGTTGAGGCTCAGTTCTCTAAGGATATCACGTATGAATGAAACATAATTGTAGATAAAAAAATATATAGAGGCATCCCAGGTGGTGCTGGTAGTAAAGAATTTGCCTGCCAATGCAGAAGATGCACAAGATGCAGGTTCAATCCCTGGATTGGAAAGATTCCTTGGAGACAGAAATGCCAACCCACTCTAGTATTCTTGCCTGGGAAGTCTCAAGAACAGAGGAGGCTGGTGGGCTGCAGTCCATGGGGTCATAAAGAATCAGACAGGACCGAGCACCTGCACATATAATAAAGTCAGAAAATATACTGGTCTCAACAAAGTAAGGTTTAGATACTAACTTGGACTTATAGCCTTCTAGTCAGTTCATTTGTAGACTTAAAAAAAAACAATGAATCTTTATCATTTTAGCCTGGTAGCATAGAACACAGGTTTAGCTTTATGGATAGGAGAAAGTAAATGATTTATCCTATGTCAGAAGTGAAAGTGTTAGTCACTCAGTCATGTCAGACTCTTTGTGACCCCATAGACTATAGCCCACCAGGCTCCTCTGTCCATGGGATTCTCCAGCTAAGAATACTGGAGTGGGTAGCCATTCCCTTCTCCAAGGGATCTTCCCCACCCAGGGACTGAAGCCAGCTCTCCTGCATTGCAGGCAGATTCTTTACCATCTGAGCCACCAGGGAAGCCCTTCACATGTCAAAATCATTCCTCAAAATATTTAATGTTTCAAATACAGGATCTGTTTTGACAGTTAAGATATTAGGTTGGCCAGAAAGTTCATTTGTTTTCCCGTAACATTTAATGGAAAAACAAACTTTTTGGCCAATCCATGAATCTAATAGAAATGCTACCAAGAACTGTATTAAAGATTTATGTTTTATGAGAAAATAAAGTAAATTTGGAAGTCATAAGTAGCAAATTATGGCTATGAGTTATGCAAACACTGAACTCTAGTCAGAGGATTTATACTTAGAAAGGCCTGGCTTGGAACCTTGGCAAAACTTTGGGAGAATTAACAAATAATACAATTAATAAAAGTAAAATCTTAAGTGACAGGGGATCTTCCGGACCCAGGGATCAAACCTGGGTCTCTTGCCTTGCAGGCAGATTCTTTTCTGAGCCACTAGGGAATCCCACAGAGAAGGCAATGGCACCCCACTCCAGTCCTCTTGCCTGGAAAATCCCTTGGGCAGAAGAGCCTGGTAGGCTGCAGTCCATGGGGTCGTGAAGAGTCAGACACGACTGAGCGACTTCCCTTTCACTTTTCACTTTCATGCATTGGAGAAGGAAATGGCAACCCACTTCAATGTTCTTGCCTGGAGAATCCCAGGGACGGGGGAGCCTGGTGGGCTGCCGTCTATGGGGTCGCACAGAGTTGGACACGACTGAAGTGACTTAGAAGCAGCAGCAGCAGGGAATCCCAAGTCATATGCACATAGCTTTTAATGAGTTCCCACTTAAACCAATGAAACAAACTGCAAAACACTCAGTTCCAAAAAAAGATGAGGACTTTAATGGCAGTCTCTGAGTTGTAAAATCACAAATGTAATTTTAGGTTCATTTCAGTTTTCTTTCTTGAATGAGTTTGCATTACATCTATTTTTAATTTAGGTGCATGAATTTAAAAATACACACATAAGCTACCAAATACAAAGAGAATCACTTCATCACAGAGTGCTTCATTGAAACTGTACTTAAAAAATCATCCTGATTTGTAGCAGTTGGTGATTTTCATGTTGTAAAGATAGAGAAGGTTATGAAATTTTATTTTTAAATTATTCAAGTATTTTTGTCAAACTATATTAGGCAAAGTTACTAAGTTGCAAATTTTATTCTAAAAGAAAAACAGCACATTCATTTATTTCTGAAGTATGCTATCTGAAAGTAAACATATAATGCCCATACTTACAAATGGGCCTCAATCTTTGTATCTTACCTAGACTGTAATACCAAGAGAGTAGTATTAGGCATGATAGGATTATAGTCATTGAAAATTCATACAGATCCAGTGTTTGTTCACAATGGTTATGTTTTGATTCATATAGTCTTCTCTTTCATTTAGCTAGCCCTCCCAGTTTTTCCTGTTGTATGAATATAATTAGAATATTTTTTAATAATATGCTTTCAGCTATATATTTGGCAATATCCTGGTAAACTAGCTTTCTAAAAGTCAACAAGCAACTAAATGAACAAAAAGGTCTGATTTATAGCATTTTTGTCTATTTTCATGTTTAAATAATCTTACCATGGCCTATTTAAGCTATCAGAATGATGACACTCAAAGTGAAGCTAGGAAGAGATGTGCAAAGCTTCTCACAGTGAGTTAGTCAAGCTGGTTTCAGCAGAACACTGTGATAAATAAATACTGACTCAAGTCTGTCAAAATATCCAGGGACTTTTTGGTAGGTTCCAATATATTTAAGACCATGGCAGTGAATAATTTTAACATGATTAAGCTTTAAACAATAGCACGCAACATTCAACTATGAAGTGACAGCAAAACACTTCCTAAATAAGCATCTAATTTAGGATAAAAACAAAAAATGATTTACAATAAAATTTGCTTTTTGATAAAAATATTCATGACAAATAATATCACTGAAATCTTGTAAGCTATCTCTATGTTGGCTTTTTGAAAATGTAAATGACCACATCATCTTGAGAAGCAAGGTAACATTTTACTGAAATTGAATGGCACGCTATATTCTTGTAAAGTTCATTATTTTAATACTTATGATGTAATAAGTTGAATAGAATAGTACCTATCATAGGATTTGACAATTATTTTTTCTCTAAAGGATCAGAGA
The DNA here is from genome assembly GCF_963930625.1 of Muntiacus reevesi. Classification (NCBI taxonomy): domain Eukaryota; kingdom Metazoa; phylum Chordata; class Mammalia; order Artiodactyla; family Cervidae; genus Muntiacus; species Muntiacus reevesi. The sequence continues at coordinate 35,744,027 of NC_089254.1, read as the reverse complement.
GAATATATTTAGGCTTTGCAAATCATATAGCTTGTTGTGAATGCAGTACTGTTTGTGCAGTGGGAAATACTCATGTTCAACATGTAAATTAACAATCCTGGCCATGTTCCAATAAAACGATTCTTACAGAAACAAGCAGCAGATGGATTTGGCCTGTGGGTCATCCACAGTTTGTTGACCTGACTTTAGCAGCTATCAAATCATCTGATGTTTTTATGGCACTGATTTCAATATGATTTTTCTTGGTGTTTATGAATCACTAGTTCCTTTAATCGAAGTACTTTTTAAAAGTATAATATTGCCCCAGTCAGTAAAAAAATCTTGACTAATTACTGTTTCTTAAACAAGATGCTCCCTCAGCAATGCAAATGCCAAAAGGACAATGCAATTGAAAATAAAATGAATACAATGGTGGACATATCTTCCTTTACTATACCACAACGTCACCTTTAACCACAAGGAGAGGTTTTCCTAGATAGTAAAAGAAGAGAAAATTTTCAGATCAAATTAAGAAATGTTTAATATGAGCACATTCATTTTAATTTAATCTGAAATCCTTATTCTTACCTTCCACAAGTTTCCCTGTCTGTTCGGCACTTCCCCCAGGAAGAATCTTGGCAATATAGGCTCCAATTTCTCCGCTATGTCCAGGGATTTCTTTACCACCCACAATTCTAATTCCTAATCCATTACCTGCATTAAAAAGTTAGCAAATTATTAGCAATAAGTTAAGAAAGGACAACAGTTATCACATGTGATAAGGTGCAAGAAAAATGGGTTCTGATATGTAGAAGTTAACCCCAAATGAATGCTGGAACTGGACACTGATAACAAAAGAACAATATTACAATTTCATAGTAGTTGATAGGGAAGAGAATTATCTGAGATCTTGGTAGGATCTATAATGATTAATCTGACATTAACAAATCATTTTTATTTTTTATTTCAGCCATATTTAATAATATAATAAAGTTTTGTCCATTTTGATCATATATGTTGCAAGAATTTTATATGAAGATGTTCCCAGTATAAATAATTTCAGCGCGAAAATTTCATTTATGAAATTGACGAGCACTTAACTTACAAAAAGGAAGTAATGGCTATCATAAATTGAGAAGACATAAATGACTACAACTGATAAAGTGAAAACATGATCATAACTTATGAATTATTATTCACATTTCAGCCTTAATTCATAAACTAACTAACATTTTTTGTGCATTAATATGGCACTTAATACAGGGATAATAAAAGCATTCTTTACTGATGAGCAACTTGGTAAACTGTTCCTTATTCCACAGAGCAGATTTTTCTATAATTAGCCATGCAGGTGAAAGATGAAGAATGATCACTATGAGAAATCTACACACTATACTTGATCTTAGCCAAAGGCCGAGAAGTGATGATTATTATGAGAGATCTAATTGAATCACATAAACTGTTGACATTTTAAGTATATTTTTTAAAAGAGTAAGCTAAAAAACAGCTAGTGTATACAGCTCCATATATATTTTTGTTACAAATGCCAAGAAGATTTTAAAATGAAAGCACTAAATGAAAGCAGAATTCTCGTCTACTGAAGACACAATTAATTAAACATTTCATTCAGTGATTGAAGTACCATTTCCAACTCTTTCAAAATCTCTAAAATTAAAAGCCAGGTCTCTTCCAAATCCTGTTCCTTTCCTACTTCACTCCTCAAAAATAATCCCTCTAGTTAGCATCAACACAATTCAAACACTCAACAAGCAGTAGCTGAATTATGGACTGCTTCTTCATTTATCTAGTAGGGGTGTACTTTGGTAAAATACTGGTTATTTTCAGGTGACATGATACTTCCAAATGAATTTACTCTTTCCTTTTCTTCCTTCCTCCTTCCTCCCTTTCATCCTTCCTTCCTTGTTTCCCTCCTCCATTCTCCCTCTTTTCCTCTAGTATCCCCACTCCCTACTCTCATCCCGAGACCTGCTTTTACACCAGAGCAAGTGTTCTGAAGATTTAGCCTCCAAACAAAAACAAAACAAATTAACTGCATGTTTTTACAAAGGGTGGCCAAGGGTCGCCAAGGGTCAGAGTTAAATAAGATACTAGCTCTCTGTGGCCCCACTTGTGGAGCTTTTCTGTCACAAGTTTCTTAGCTCAGTGTTCCTGTTCTTAGAGATTAATTGATGATCCAAACTGAACATAACTGGATCAGTGAAGGCTAGGATTTACTATATGACATAGAGCATGTATTATATATGACTTTCAGTCTCAACTAAAGTTGATTTCTTAGATATTAGCATTTAAAGATTCACCAGGACTGATTCTACAATAAGACATTAGATAGATATTAATAAAGAGTAGAAGATGAAGAAAAGTTATTAGCCACTATTTATGCAATTATTTTATATATATGTGTATATATATAGTGTTGAGCCATTTTAGAAATTACAAAATGAGAATTTAAAAATAGCTGGTCATATTTAAAGGATTTTCCCATGGGATTTGTCCAGAAAAAATAAAAATAGATTCTTAATTTAAGATTTGACTTTATTTTTCATGGTTGAATCACTCACAAGTTGCAATTCATCACTTATTAAATATTTCATAGAACAGATACATATACTGAATTTCTAATGTGGTCAATATATCCATATCAATTTTAAGACATGGTCAATCTGGGATCCCAAAAGATGATTGATGAGATTTCTTTAGTGTAAAGGCATATTTTCAAGACCAAGTTTTATATCAACATTTATGCTAGATGATAGCAGAGCAAAGTAGGGTATAGTAAAGTGCTCATGGCACAAGTAACACTTCTAGAGTTTCTCCTACTTTGCATTTTTAAATCATCTCTATGACTTTTCATGTTAGGCATTGTCCATCCCATTTTAGGACAAAGCAGCTGAGACTACGGGAGGTTAGAAACTTGGCTAGGTTGGCTAGCAAGTAAAACAACCAAGATTAGAGCGCACTTTTCTTCCTGAGTCCCACATTCTTGTTCTTTGCTCATCACTCTAATTGTCAAAAAAATATTCTAGAAGATAATTTTAGAAAATATTCTAGAAGTCTTTTCTCTTTTAATTGAATCTCATTTCTTATTATCCATTTTTCAAGACAAAATCAAATACTATATATATATATATATATATCTAAATATATCCTTATATTTAATATTAACATCACCAAATTACCCTCCTTAACCTGTAGGTTAAACATCTTGAATGTCTTTACCCTTTCCTTACAGAATCAATCATTAATTCCTTTAATTTTAATTTATTAAGAAAAACAGAAAAATGTGTTCATCCATCCCCAGTAAAAAGCACAGCCTATAATGTCACTTAATGGCAGGAACACATTTCTACAAGCAATATTTATCTTGACAGATGTCAGAAAAAGTGATGATGTGAATGAGGAGCTAGTACCAACAGTAAATACTGTTTAGCAACTGACGAATGGTGGATATAGATGATTAAATATCTACAAACATAATAAAATTAATTACACTTATGCTTATGAAGAACTTTTGATGTAACAGGAAAATGTTTTTGTTAGGTAATTTATCCCTATATACAAAATACGTATGTAAACTACTTTAGAATATACTCCTAACATTTACTGGGTGTGTACCTGGGTATAGAGAAGAAAGGAAAGAAAGAGAGTATAAATTGTCAGATTATGACAGTTTTCATTTTTATCTTATAGTTTGCACTACTACCATAATTTACTGAGGATCTATCTATCTATTCATCCATCCAGCCAGCCAGCTATCTATATATACACGACACATACATACTCATTTCACATACACATACAAAGAAGAGAGTTGAAAATGATACATATATTTAGAAGACTAGATGGGAGGTTTGCTTTTTAGATTTCTAAAGAGGAAAGAGATATGAAAATCTTCATGAGAAAATGGTGAAAGATATATTCTCTGTCTCCCATTAATAAATTCTTTGAACAAATGAAGATATGCAGGACAAAAATTGTATGTGTATATACACGTACCCATGGTTTGTGACTTATTTTAACTTTTAGTAGACAATTTCATGTATTCAATGTTTGCTGTGGATTAGCTCTACTTCTTCAAATATCTTGCAAATTCTTGGAAGTAGAATTGTTACACAGGCTTTTTGCATGTCTGCCTCATATCTAGGTTGAGGTTCAGTTTTCATTCAACATGAACTATTTACTTTTACAGTGGGAAAGTGAAAAGATTTGCTTATTTTAATTCTACTTTCTGTAATCCTATATTATTTGGAAAAATTTTCAAGCAAATTTAACAGTTATAAAAGTTAGCTAAATTTTTGTTCCAGTATTTTTACTGACTATGGAATATATTCCATGGAACATGGGGGCATTTTTCTAAACTAATCTGCTGATTATAATATGATATCTTCAAGAAATACTAAACAAGATACTTATAGAACTATTATTACCATCTAGAAGGTTCCATCTAGAGTTTGAATGTAACTATCTATCTAAATAACCTCTACTTTAAATTTGTGGGTTTTCATTGTAAACACTCATTAGTAAGAAAGAAAAAGAAGAATGGTATCTGTATTTGGTGGAATTGGTTATACTTTCAAAATATTTTAGAAGCAAAGGAAAAATATGCAAGTGTACAGTGAACAACTGTACATGAACATGTAACTATGTTCATATCTTTCAAACTTATCTGAGATTTTAATTTTCATTCTTAGGATTTTACATGCATAATTTCTTTGGTTGCATATTGGTACAATATAATGACCCTAACACTAACCTATGTAAATAAGGTTATTGTCACAAATGTAACCATTTCCATTAAAAAATTATTGAAATATAAACCAGAGTGAGTATGAGGGTTTATTTTCTGAGTACGTATACATATGTATGCATGCATGTAAACTCTTTATCCTCTTTCAAATATGAAAACATAATTAATTCAATATCTCTTCATATTGCCAGGATTTGAGAGTTCCATTGGTGAAGAGAAGAAAGTGCAAAGTCTGATCAGATACTGTTTGCTTTAAAAGCTGTTCTTAAATACTTCTGCTCATCTTTCTAAAATTTTAGGCCAATAAAAATCTTTCCAATGAGTTTTAGAGGGGAAGAGATGAAGGGATTTTATAATAGGCTTAGGGTAGAATCCTTGCATTACTGTCACAACTAGTCACTGATGTTCTTCAGGAACAAAGCAGGGATGTCTCCTCTCACTACTCTGCTCAGTATTGTACCACAAGTTTCAGAAAGTGCAATAAGGACAAGAAATTTATACAAACTTATTCCTATTGGAATGGAAGAAGTAAAACTGTCTTTATTTGTAGACAACATAATCTTGCTTGTAGAAAACCCTAAGGATTCCACCAAAAAACCTATTAGAACTAAAAACACTAGTAAGACTATAAACTAAAAGGTTAGTGTACAAAAATCAAATGCATTTTTATAAAATGGCAGTGAATAATCCCAAATTGAAATTAAGAAAGCAATTCCATTCTTGGATACCTGTGTATGTATGACCGAGTCCTTTTGCTGTCCACCTGAAACTATCACTACATTGTTAATTGGCTATACTACAATATAAAATAAAAAGCTTAAAAAAAGGCAAAAAAAATCATTGAATCTTACACTCAGCATGAGTGAAACTCATAAGATGGAAATTATATCTAATAAAGCTGTTAAAAAAATTCCACTCTCAATTCTTCTGAGAAGAACAGAATAATTAGGATGACATTAAACAAAGAAATTCTAGTTTTGCACTGGAAACTATAAAACTGTACTGAAAAATTAAAGGATAGCTCAGTAAAGGAAGAGATATTACACATACATGAATTAGAAGATTCAATGTTGGTAAGATAGCAATTATTTTCAAATTGATCTTTAGTTTCAATGTGACCCCTATCATAATCCCAGTAAGTAGATACTAAAAAATATGGAAATTAAAAGAATCTAGAGTAGCCAAAACAATGAAAAAAAAAGTTGGAGAAATTACATTATTAGATATCAAAACTTGATATGAAGCTACAGAGTAAGCAAAACAGTGTAACAGTTAGGCATATAATCAAACAGAACAGAATTGAGATTCCAGAAATAAATTCTTGTATTAATGGTAGCTTGATTTTTGATAAAGATACCAAGGCAATTCAATGGGAGATTTGTTTCTTTAACAAAAGGTCCTTGTACAATTAAATATTCATTAGTGGTTCAATAAAATGAACTTGGATGCCAGCATCATACCATACACACAAATAGGTACAAAATAGGTAACTGACCTGAATGTTTAAAGTATATAAACATAAGAGAAATTTTCTGGTATAAAACCTCTCGAAGAAAACCTTTTTGACCTCAGAATAGTTCTTAATACACTATTAGCAGCATGGTTCACAAACTAAAAATAATAGTAAATTGAATTCTATTAAAATGTAAAGTTTTTCTTTAAAATACACCTTTAAGAAATAAAAAGACAAGACAAAAACTAGAAGGAAATAGATGCACTCCATGTAACTTATAAGAGACCCATTCAAAATATATAAAGAACTTTACAACTCTATATAAAGACAAAGAACTCAAAGGAATAATGGGAAAAAATTCTTAATAAATATTTTACCAAAGAATATGTATGCATTGACTTTAACCACCTAAAAATATGCTCATAGTTCAGTTGGTAAAGAATCCGCCTGCAATGAAGGAGAACCTGGTTTGATTCCTGGGTTGGGAAGCTCCCCTGGAGAAGGGAAAGGCTGCCTGCCCACTCCAGTATTCTGGTTGGAGAATTCCCTGGACTATTGGACACAACTGAGCAACTGTCACTTTCACTCTCATCATAGGTCATTAGGAAAATTCAAGTTAAAACAACACACTATCATCCACACTCTCTCCAAAAGACAGACATTACGAAGTGCTGGCAAACTCATGCAGAAAGTAGAATCCTTAGACATTGCTGGTAAGAATGGAATATGGTAACTTAATTTTGGAAAACCTATCTGGCAACTTTTAAACAGTTAAAAAGAAACTCACCATGTAACTGAGCAACTCCATTTCTAGGACATCATACAAAAATATCGTATGTCCAAAGTAAAACTTGTGTGCAAATTTTAAGTGAAACCACGAAAAATCCAATGGATAGATAAGTATAGAGAATTCAAACAATGAAGTACTTCTTAACAATAAATAGAACAAACATCTGATACACGCTACAGCATAGATAAACCTAAAAAGTACTGGTAATTGAAAGGAGTCAGACATCAAAACTGAAACCATATAATTTAATTTACATGAAGAACCCAAAAAGGGTAGTCTCAGAGACAGAAAGTAAACTTCCTGCCTGTGGCTGGGAGAGGAATGCTGGAAGTGGCAATTGCTATCAGACTCAAGGGAACTTTTTGTAGTGTTTGAAATGTTCCAAAACAAGATTGTCATGTAGTCACACAACTCCACAAATTCATAAAAGTCATTTATAACATGCACATTTATGATATGTTACATCACAATAAAGTTGTTAAAATAATAATTTTAAAAGGGCTATTCACCTTTGGTATACCTACCAATTCAGATCTAGTGAGATCTGTTACATTTTTCTCTTGTTTCTAAAAGTTAATGAAGATGGTGGAATAAAGAGGTACAGAAAATGAGCCACTATATCCAGCGAAGACACTGCTATCTTTTGAAACTAACCATTCTTAATGCTCTTCACTATTACACTTTCTAATCCATCGTTCTAACCTTGCAGTGGAGCTAGTCCAGTATGGAACTTTAACATAAGCAAATATCTTTTTTAAATCCAGAAGAATTTCTCTGACTTGTTTTGAACAGCTGTTTCTGAAGATGTTAAGATGGAGCTCTAAATAAAAAAGAAAGATACTCACTTCCTGAGTATTACATTTTATCTTTTTTTCTGATAATTTCTAAGAGAAAATAACATTCTTTTGATTGTACACTAAGGATAAGATTTTGCGTCAGGTTCACTTGCAATTGGGCTTTATGTGAGATATAGAGAGCTGATTTTATTTTAAGGATGAGTGTACTCATTCTCAAAATTTAAATAAGTGATAGAACTGAACTCCAATTCAGGACTTTCTGATTCTAAAACTCATGCCCTATTTTCTCCATTTCACTGCTTTGTGTTGGGTGACTAAAGGTTTTCAGAACCATTGTACAGTTGTTGACCAGCACCTATAAGTATATTTTTGAAGCTTCCAGTCAAAATTAAATGATCTATTTGCTTAAACTTATTGACCACTTAACAGAAGACAGTATGCATGTATTTCTCTCTGCAAACATCATAAAATAGTATAAATAATGGTACACATGTGTATGTGTGCACACACCTATACATATATACAGATGTCTACGAACAATAAAGTTTTATAAATTCCCTGACTTTGTCTCAGTTGTTCCTTAAGTTTTACTATAGCAATTATTCACATTTCAGATTCTCCTATTAAAGTGTGAATAACCTGTAGATCAAAGTCTTTGCTGGATTCATTCTAGCAACCCAGCAATGTAAATCACACTATAGGTGTTCTATGAATAAGTATTAATGAATAAAAATTTAAAATGTATTCAATATAAGCTTAAAAGCAGTTATAAAATATAATTTATTTGAATAAGTTTTTGTATAGGAAGAAAAAAAAGGTTAGAATTTTTTTCACTTACTCTATAAAGATTCTTAGAGAAGTATTTCACAAACATTTTGGTTTCAAGGAGCCATTTATATTTTTAACATTATTGAGGACCTCAAAGAGCTTTCATTTATGTGGGTTATAATTTTGTGTATTTTCTATACTATAGATTAAAACTGATAATTTATTTATTAATGAATTTAAAGTATTAATAAACTCATTCCATGTTAACATAAGTCATTTTTTAA